>NC_092397.1:5524507-5639854 GCF_030028105.1 Mobula birostris
TAAGGTGCTCCTTCCCTCAGATCTACAAAACTTCCCAGGGTCCCACTCTTCTCTCTGACAAGGCGCAGAACCAAGATCCCATGGTTGTTGTTTGCAAAGGCACATGGATGTCTAATAAAGTTGACCATGGTTCATTTGGACAAGTACATTTTTTGCCCAAATAAATGGCTGTCGCAATTAGTTGAAGCTTCATGGAGATAGTTAAGCAGTTTTTTAAAAATACATTCTTAAACTAAGTCAAAAAAATGTATTTAAATGAAAATACAGAACAAATTTGAACACTATCAATAATACTGCAGTACAATAAAACTATTAGTTCTTAATAGTTATCTATGGAGGAATTCATCCAGTGTACACCGTGTTCTTTTGATTCTGACTGTAAATGAACAAATTCAGCACCTGACACCTAGTACAGACTGCCTTCATACAATGCTTTCAACAATTGCATCCTCCAAATCTTCGTTTTCATTGTAACATTCAAGGTGATTGTCGATACCTTCAAATTCTTCATAGTTCCTAACTCACTGAAGTAGATGAATCGTTTAATTTTCACTCCCAGCTGTTTCTGGCATCTCCAGGCCTGAATGCTTGAGACCGCAGTGAGCAAGAGAGTTACGATTTGTCTTGCTGCTTGTCTCTCGCCAGCTATCAGTGACAGAAATCACTGCCTTTTTGAGCACAGACACATGCTACTGATGCTGTTTTAAAAACTGCTCGCTGTAAGCGCGGTGTAGTGTCGAAAGGCCACACAAGTGCAGGCGACTGACGTAAGTTGGGACCTGTTCAGCAACAGCAACAGTCTCCTGTCCCAATTAAATGGTTTAGTGTCACCCTTGGATTAAGTATAGCATCTGCTTAGCCCCCCCCCCCCCCCGCACAGACCAGGGTCATGAGCAGGGTGCGGACAGTCGTACGAGCAGCCGGTGCACACCACAAGTCCTGGTTATGCGACCACTGACGCCAGGCAGACAATCTCTTCAGAGTAATGATAATGGCTGGGGGTCACCCATCTCATAAAGACACTGCCCAGAAGAAGGCGATGGCAAAACCACTTCTGTAGGAAAATCGTGGACAAAGACCGTGCTTGCCCAGGTCATACAACGTGGCGCATGATGATGTTAATGAGTGTCCCAAATAAATGAATAAAGTCCTGGCAATCTTATCGATTAATTTTAAAGTTGGCTCAATTAAGAGGCTGCCCTGATGAACTGATGGCCCAATTAAATGGAATCTGTTATTTGTTCATGAATGAATGTGTCTGAATTAAATAATCGGGGGCCTCTGCCAATTACCTGTCAAACACCCAGTGCATGGGGAGGGTGGGGGTGGTTGTGCAAACAATAAAAGAAAGCAAATAGCATTTCTCCTTGGAGCAACAGAGGATGAGAGTTGACCTGGTAGAGGTGTACGAGATAATGAGAGGCTTTGATCGTCTGGATAGTCAGAGGCTTTTCCCCAGGGCTGAAGTGGCTAGCACAAGAGGGCATAGTTTTAAGGTGCTTGGAAGTAGGTACAGAGGAGATGTCAGGGGTAAGATTTTTTTTACACAGAGTGGTGAGTGCGTGGAATGGGCTGCCGGCGACAGTGGTGGAGGCGGAAACGATAGGGTCTTTTAAGAGGCTCCTGGATAGGTACATGGAGCTTAGCAAAATAGAGGGCTATGGGTAAGCCTAGGTAGTTCTAAGGTAAGGACATGTTCAGCACGGTTTTGTGGGCTGAAGGGCCTGTATTATGCTGTAGGTTTTCTATGTTTCTACCATTATACCCACCATCATGGGCACTAGCTTCTGTAGTGTCCAGGGCAACTTCAATAAGCGATGCCTCAGAAAGGCAGCGTCCATCATTACGGACCCCCACCACCCAGGACATGCCTTGTTCTCATTGCTACCATCAGGGAGGAGGTACAGGAGCCTGACGACACACACTCAACGATTCAGGATCAGCTTCTTCCCCTCTGCCACCCGATCTCTGAACGGGCATTTATCCCATGAACGTTATCTTACTACTTTATTTATTTCTATCTTTGCACTAATTTAATTTAACTATTTATATACTTTAATTTGCATTTTTCTCTATTATTGTGTATTGCAATGTACTGTTGCCGCAAAGACGACAGATTTCAAGACGTGTGCCGATGTTAATCATGATTGATTTATTTTAAGAGGAAGAGCACAGTCGGAACAAACAAAATGCCAAGTGTTTAAAGTAATCATGGTCTTGTTCGTCTGTGTAATTAGGTGTGTGCCAAGACCAAATGGTTTAAGGCAGAGGTCCCCAACGCACAGTGAACGGACCCCTTGCTTAATGGTGTTGGTCCGTGGCACAAAAAAAGGGTTGTGAACCCTGGTTTAAGGGAAGTAGCTGTTCCTGAACTTGGTGGTGTAGGCTATTGGGCTTCTGCACTGCCTGCCTGACGGGAGCCGCGCGATGATGGCGTGTCCCGGACGGTGGGGATCTCTGATAGATATTGCCTCCCTGGAGCAGAGCAGATACTAACATGATGTGACTGAATGTTGTCACAGGCTCGAAGGGCGGAGTGGCCACTGCTCATTTTGAGCATCAAGTTCTCAGGTGACTGGTCGCCGACTACTGGTTCAGTGAGAGTTGGCTGCATACTCGTCCGCTTGCATTTGGATTTGGTGAACTGTGCTCTGTCTCGTTCTGAATGCTCATTTCTGCTCAGCAGCCATCTGTTAAATTTTCTTTTTCAGTGTACAGCCCACAGGTTTGGCCCAGTTGCTGTCTCATCCCATTGAGTTGGGTGAGATTGCAAGATAAGGGGTGGGAGTGTATACATAAGGACTGAACATTTAAACTTTGATCTCTTCCCCCCCCCTCCCCCCCCCATGAAGTTTTGTGTATTTTGCCTTGTGAACTTTATACCCAGATTGATAACTCCTGTGTATACAGCACCCGTACTGCTGGGAAATGTCCCTGTGCAAATCACTACACTGTAAGCAAACAGTGCTGATGCTTTATAAGATAAGGAGACTGAGGAGCAGAATTAGGCTATTCAGCCCATCGAGTCTGCTCCACCGTTCGATCGTGGCCGATTTTATTTTCCCTCCCAACCCCATTTTCCTGCCTTCTCCCCCATAACCTTTGGCACTCCTACTAACGAAGAACTTCTCTCCCTCCGCTTTATCGGAGGTTGACGTTGGAGAGGGTTCAAGGAGGGTTCATGAAAATGATTCCAAAATTGAAAGGCTAATCGTACTCTACTCGCTGGAGTTCAGAAGAATGAGGGGGGGGGGGAATCTCATTGAAACCTATCGAATGTTGAAAGGCCTAGGTAGAATGAACGTGAAGAGGATGCTTCCTATGGTGGGGGGAGTTTAAGACCAGAGGACGCAGCCCTCCGAATAGAGGGAAGAAATGTGAGGTAAGTTACTTTGACTGTGGAATGATTGTTGGTGCCAGATGGGGTGATATGAGTATTTCAGAAACTGCTGATCTCCTGGGGGTTTTCACCCACAAGACTTTCTAGAGTTTACAGAAAATAGTGCGGAAAAACAAAAAAAAAAATCCAAGAAAATTCGTAGAAGCATGGATTTCTACAAACAATTACGTAGATGGATATGTAGACCTCAATCCCGATTTATAAGCCAATGTAGGCAGAATTCCAGACCACAATGCGCAGAGTTCACCATGCAACCAATCAGTGACGAGGCCTCCTTCCTACATCATAAATGAGTTTCCATAATGACGGCCCGTCAGCTGATTGATACGAATATAAAAGCCAAACATTTGGAGGACACTCCGCGAATGAACGGCGCACTGATGATGTCTCCTCGAAAGCGTTTGCAAATGGATTGCCAAGATCGGAGAACAACCCAACCTTTCATTCCCACGATCCTTCTCCGATGCCAGTGTACAGGGTGGGGAGCGTTCTTGCTGCTTGGCATCGCCACCTGGTATGGAGTGTCCAGTGCACTGATACAGAGGGTTTGCAGTCTCAGCTGGCTTCCATCACTGGCTCCTTTTTCCCCCACCCCCCCTCCTCCCCCAGAGGGGGCATCTTCAGGAGGCTTGAGTACAAGTTTTCTCACAAGATCTCCTGGTGTGCTGCATGCAGCTTTAATCAGGGCTGCTGGTTTGAGTCCAGCTCACAGCTTGTGAGGGTGCTTCTGATCTGTGATTTATTTTTTTTTTTCCCTCCCCTCCCACTGTCTCTGCAAATGTCCCGTTGCTGAAGCTGTAAACAGAGGCGGGAGTGCTGAGGTAATGCAGAAGGCATGGAGCCAGCTGATCAAATCCTTGCTCCCTGTGGCTTTGATGTTAACCAGCACTTGCAGCCCTGAACACTCCGGCAGTTGGCAGGAGGTGCCGCCTGTGATCTCGGCCAAGCCTGGTGTGGAGAGGGAGGGGAGAGGATGGAGTGGGGCAGGGTGCATGCCCAGCGCCGCTTCATAAGTTTGCTCTCACCAGCCATTCCTCCTGGGGCCTGAGTCTTGTAATGTGTGTGTGCCAGTTACTCTATGCTTGCTGTTAGGTTGCCAGGGCTGCTTCAAAATTCCTTTCCGAAGACGTATGGGTTACGGCTAGTGAGCTGTCAGCATGCTGTGTCGGTGCCGGAAGCGTGCACGCTGACCCCTGGCATGTCCTCAGAGTGTGACCGTTGGGGCAAACGATACACTTCACTACGTTTCAATGTACTGTACCTGTGACAAATAAAACTAATCTGTAATCGTCAGAAAGGGCAGGGTGAGGGATCGCATAGAGGGATCAGAAGTGGAGGGGGGAGCAAGTTCGAGTTCCTGGGTGTCAGTCTCTCTGAGGATCTAACCTGGGCCCATCGTATCAATACAGCTACAGAGTTGGCGACAGCGGCTACATTTCATTGAGTTTGAGGAGATTTGGTTTGTCAGCTAAAAGACTTGAAAACTTCTAGAGGTGTGCTATAGAGAGCATTCTGACTGGCTACATCACCGTCTGGTATAGGGAGGCGGATGCAGCTACTGCACAGGGTCGAAGTAAGCTGCAGAGGGTTGTAAACTCAGTCAGCTCCATCACGGGCACTGGTCTCCATAGTATCCAGGACATCTTCAAGGAGCGATGCCTCAAAAAGGTGGCGTCCATCATTACAGAACCCACCACCCGGGGCATGCCCTCTTCCCGATGGTAGCAATGAGGAGGAGGTACAGGAGCCTGAAGACACACACTCAATGATTCAGGAACAGCTTCTTCCCCTCTGCCGTCCGATTTCTGAATGGACACTGAACCCATGAACACTACCTCACTACTTTTTTTTATTTCTGTTTGCATGACTTATTTATATATGTTTACTGTAATTAAATTCTTTCTATTATCATGTGTTGCATTGTACTGCTGCGGCAAAGTTAACAAATTTCACGACAGATACCGGTGATATGAAATCTGATTCTGATTACAAGCTTCGCTGTTGGAGGTGTAATGCGTTGTGACACGGGTACATTGACAGTTGCGGTGAAATGAACGAACTAAGGGCGTGCTCGGGGCAGCCCGCAAGTGTTGTTACACTTTTCAGTTCGGTCCCTCTCCTTTGAGGCTACTTGATCCACTGAGTCATCCCAGCCTTTGTATCCTTGAGTGATCTTGGCCCGATTTCCACGTAGCTGTCGAAACCATTCCCTTGTCGTGTACCTGTCCAAGTACTTATTTGCCTTGTAAGCCCAAGGGGTTCTGCGGATGCTGGAAATTTTGAGCAACAAATACAAAACGCTGGAGGAACTCAGCGAGTCGGGCACTATCTATGGAGGGGAATATAGGGTGCATATCGGACAGTTAGAATGCTCCCCATGGTCCATCTATGGAAATTTGGGTGACAAGCCAAATCTCCTCAAACTCCCAACGAAATATAGCCGCCATCATGCTGTCTTTGTAAGGCACCGGGGAGAATATACAAGTTCCTTAAAGACAGCAGTGGGAACCAAAACCTTATCGATGGTTGCTGCCACTTGAAAGCGATTGTGTGTTAACAACTACACTGCTGTGAAGGCCCACACTCGGTGTTTCTTCCCCTCCAATACCAGATTTCTGACTGGTTCATGAACAGTACCCTTTCTGTTTTTCTCATTGTTTATATATGTTTGTAATCTATAGTAATTACTTTTAGTCTTTTCACTGAATTGCTGTAGCAAGACAAATTTCACACCCAAGTCAGTGGTGATAAATCTGATTCTGTAAAGACATGATATTTCTTGCGTTAACACATTAAGAAAATGCTGGTTCGAATGTTTTCAATTAATGTAACCTTAATGAAAATTTTTAAGCGTATTTTGAAATTTGTTTAGTTGCAAGACTTCCTCTATGCTGAACCGTCCAACTTTTTTCCCCCAGGGAGCCCGCAAACGACTTGTAGCGCGTGTTCAGAGCAATCTGTTCTTGTTTGACGGATCGCTGTGTTTGTGTTTTGTTTTTAATTGCAGTCGAGGACCATGTCAGTAGACCTGCAGGGAGACACCTCGCTCCAGGTTGAGATCTCGGATGCTGTCAGCGAGAGGGACAAAGTGAAGTTCACCGTCCACACCAAGGTATGGGGGGGGAGGGGTCCTAGAGGTTGGGAGCTCACCATCTCGTCCTGTGAGTGATGCAGGAACGTTACCTGCTGGGCCACCAGAGTGCGGGCATGACTCATGCCTTCTGGCTCGGTCACCTGAAGCAGAAGGTTGTGTCTTTGAGCCCTTGTTTAAGGGACTGCTTCCTACCCCTGGAGGTACTGGGGCGGGGGGCGGGGGGTGGTGGAAGAGGAGGATGAGAAAGTCACCCTGGGTGAAGAGTGAGGCATGAAAGATTTACAGCACAGTTCAGGCCCTTTGGCCCGCAATGTTGTGCCAACCCTTTAACCAATCCAAGATCAATCTAACCCTTCCCTCCCGCATAGCCCTCCACTTTTCTAAGAGCCTCTTAAACGTCCATAATGTATCTGCCTCCACCACCACCCCTGGCAGGGCATTCCACACACCCACCTCTGTGTTTTTTAAAAAGAAAAGATGTGACTCTGGCTTCCCGCTCTATACTTTCCTCCAATCACCCTGAAATGATGTCCCGCCTCGTATTAGCCACTTCCACCTTTTGGGTGTGTCTCTGGCTATCCATTCTATCTATGCCTCTTACCATCTTGCATGTCTCTATCAAGTCGCCTCTCATCCTAAGAGGAAAGCCCGAACTCGCTTAACCTATCCCCATAAGACGTGCTCTCTAATCGAACTTCAAGGGCGTAATTTTAAGGCGTTTGCAGGAAAGTCAAGGGGAGATATCAGGGAAGTTCTCTGCATAGGGTGTGGTTGGTGTGTGTGGAACGTCCTGCCAGAAATGGAGGGAGATGTGTTAGCGGCAGCTAAGAAACTCGTAGGTGGGCACACGGATGAAAGAAAAGTGGAGGGCTGTGTGTGGGAGGGAAGGGTTAGATTGACCTTGCAGGAGGTAAAAGTTGGGCTGAAAGGCCTGTACTGTGCTGTAGTGTTCTGTATAACCGGAAGACCACCATAGCATAGTGGTCAGCGCAACGCTTTACAGTACAAGCAACCTGGGTTGCCTGTTTATTGTACAAACACGAGAAAGTCTGCAGAGATGGAAATCCCACGCAACATGCAACGCACGCACACACAGGAACTCAGCAGCTCGGGTAACATCTATGGAAAAGAGTAAACAGTCAACTTTTCATGCCGAGATCCTCCTCCAGGACATGGGGAGTTTGTACGTTATTGCCCATGACTGCATGCATTTTCTTCCACAGTCCAAAGATGTACCAGTTGGTAGGTTAATTGGTCATCGTAAATTGCCCCATGATTAGGCTAGGGTTAAACTGGGGGATCACTGGGTGGTGTGTCACAAAGAGCCTGTTTCACACTGTATCTCAATAGATAAATTTTTTTGTTATCGTCACGTGTACCGAGGTGCAGTGCAAATACTTAAATATTTTGCATGCTGTCTGTACAGATAATGTTATCAGGTCAATACACCGAGCTGGTATCGGGGAACTTCCAAGAGGACCACAATCTTGCAGGGTTTGGAGGCTTGCATGCTTCAGTGACCTGGAGAGCTATGTTGGCTGGAGTCGGGGCTTATTGCTTTGACTCTTGGCAGGGTCACCCATGGCAAACAGGTCAAAGGGTAGAGACCACACTAAGGGCGGTCCACTGGTGCCGCAGGTTCGTGGGGTTCAGCTTGGGGCTAACAACCCTGACCGGTAAACCAAAACTGACGGAAACAGCGATGAAGAATCCTCCTTCAGCTCTGCGTGGCCAGACAGATGGAGGGCCACCTTTGCTGCCCTGAACTCCGGCGGCGTAACGGGCAGTGTGGCGTGGTGGCACCGGGCAAAGCAATAGCAGAATCTAGAATATTGTGTGACAGAGAAATGCAGGCAAAGTGCGCAGCCACGCCGAGCGAGGTTGGGGGTCAGGAGTCCATCTTGACCTTGGGTGAGGTCTGTTCAATAGTCTTGCGACAGGATTGAAGCTAGCCCTCAGCTTGCCGGTGCGTGCTTTCAAGCTTTTTCTATCTTCAATGTCCAGAGTGCGAGGGATCACGAATGGTGTTGGCTGCTTTACGGAGGTACTGAAGAGACCATGGAGGGGAGGGTGGTCTCCATGTCTTGCTGAGCTGTGTCCCCGATCTCTCCGCAGTTTCTTGCGGTCACGTGCGGAGCAACTACTGGATCCAAAGCGTTATATAGGATAACTCGTTGGTCAGTGGTTCCATTTACTATCAGAGAATGTGTGCAACCTGAAATTCTTACTCTTCACAGACGTCCATGAAACAGACGGGGGGGAAAAACCCAAAGAATGAATGACAGAGAAATGTTAGAACTCCAAAGCCCCCCCCTCCACGCACAAGCAGCAGCAGAGCATCAACCCTCCTCCTCCTTTCTCCCTCCCCGCCATGTTCCAGCAGGATACAACAGCACCCACCGCCCACCAAGCAACAGCAAAGCCCCCCCAAGAGAGTCCATGATCTGCTGTCCAACACAAACCTTTGTTCACCTGACGTGTTCAATGTGCCACAGGCTTTCTCTAGCGAATGAGGCGGGGGGAGAGAGAGGGGGGGTGTCACAGTGAGAGGGGAATCTAACAGCTCGCTGCTTCATTGTTACAACCTGAAGCGAGACTTATTTGAGCTGGCCTGACTAGAGAACCTGCAGTCTGCTTCCCACCCCCATTGAGATAGAGCCATCACTGGAGCGCAGAGGCTTCTGACCCCGCCGTCTCGATGTTCTGATCTCCTGCAAGGCTTCAGTTGGCGAGACTGGCGTGGAATCGGGTCCGCAGTTGCCACTCCAGGCCGCTCCTGGAGATATCGAGGGCAGCCGGCGTCCAGGATTGGGGACCCACCGGAGTGACGAACCGCAGTTTGAGTGCAGCTGTAGATCACAGACTCGGACAGTATCCCGGTCACCTTGAAAAGTGGGGGGAAAAGACATTAAAGAGAGTAGTTCGGGCTTTTTCCACAGATGAGCCTTCAGTCTCCCTCTGGTGCCATGTTGGCTCCTGCCCTCAATGAGCTTGGGGTGTAGGGATCGGATCGGAGTTGGTTTACTTGCTGTCACAGGCACCGAGATACAGTGAAAAGCTATTCTTGTGTACTGTTCGTACAGATCAGATCATCGCACAGTCCATCGAGGTGGAACAGGCTAAATCAATAATAAAAGGCAGAATAAAGTGCAACAGCTACAGAGAAAGTGCAGTGCGGGTTAGCAGGTGCAAAGTCATAGCGAGGTAGATTGTGAGGTGGAGAGTCCGTCTTATCGTACAATAGTCTGATAGCAGTGGGGTCGAAGCCGTCCTTGGGGCCCGGTGGTACGTGCTTTCAGGCCTGACGGGAGGGGAATGTCTTGGGTGGGTGGGGTCTTTGATTATGTTGGCCGTTTTACTGAGGCAGTGGGAAGTGTAGGCAGAGCCCATGGGGGTGGGGGGGTGGTTGGTGGCGAGGCTGGTTTCGGTGGTGTGCTGAGTTGTGTCCACAACACTCTGCGGTTTCTTCTGGCCGCAGGCAGAGCCGTTGGCACACCGGCCCACGATGAATTTTTTTTTAAGATTATGAGAACACTCAGTCCTCTTTTACTGTCATTTAGAAATGCATACATGCATTAAGAAATGATACAATGTTCCTCTGGAGTGATATCACAGAAAAACAGGACAAACTATAGACTAACACTAACAGAACCACATAATTATAACGTATAGTTACAGCAGTGCAAAGCAATACCATAATTTGATAAAGAACACACCATGGGCATGGTAAAAAAAAAAAGTCTCAAAGTCCCCGAGTCGATTGACTCCCGAGTCCCCGATAGCAGGCAGCAAAAGGGAGAAACTCCCTGCCATAAACCTCCAGGCACCGTCAACCTGCCGATGCCTTGGGAGCAGCCGACCACAGCCGACACTGAGTCCGTCCATCCGAAAACTCCGAGCTTCTGACCAGCCCCTCCAATACAGCCTCCCGAGCGCCATCCTCTGCCGAGCACCTTCGACCTCTCCCCAGCCGCCGAAACAAGCAAAGCCGAGGATTCGAGGCCTTCTGCTCCAGAGATTCCAGTTACCACACAGTAGCAGCAGCAGCGAAGCGGGCATTTCAGAAGTTTCTCCAGATGTTCCTCCGTACTCTCACGTCCATCTCCATCAAGTCAGGATTGTGCATGGTACCCTACTTGACAGATTACAGATATCATTCACCGAAGAGGCCGCACGCGCTGCGTCACGCCGCCATCTTCTCCTCCTCCTTGGGGAGGATTCTTTCTGTGTGCAATCGAGGAACGTGCCGAATTTCTTTAGCCTCCCGAGGAAGTAGGGATGCTGGTTCACTTCCTTGGTCGTGGTGTGACCAAGTGGTTGGACCAGGACGGGCTGCTGGCAAAGTTTGCTCCCGGGGGGCCTGGAAGTCCTCAACCCACGCGACCTCAGCACCGCTGACGTCAGCAAAGCCAACGGTGCGTGGATAGGGAGCCAGCCAGGTGGGACTAACTCTCAAGGCAGCACGGGTCAGTATGGATGAGTTGGGCCGAATGTCCTGTCTCACTGAGGTACGACTCTAAGAACACTGTCGTGTGCTGGCTGGGCCTGTGCACGCTGTGGCAAAGTCATGGCAAAATTATTATCACGTACACGTAGGTCACTATATTCTACCGAGGTTCACCTCCTTGCGGGAATTTGCAGGGAAGTAAAGAAATGACACAGAATTTGTATTGCTTTATTTTCCTGTAAGTGCCTGCAAGAAGAAAATAGAGAAATTTATGTCCCACAGTAGCGGGGCGGTTAGCATGACACCATGACAGCTTGGGGCATTCTGGAGTTCAATTCCAGTGCCAATCTCTAAGGAGCCTCTGTGCGTCCTCCCCCGTGGAATGGGTGTGTTTTCTCCGGATGCTCCGGTTTCCTCCCACAGGCCAAAGACGCACCGGTTGGTAGGTAAATTGATGATTAACCCTCACCTCATCAGGTGCACCAGGGGTCACTGGGGCAACATGGCCTAAAGGATCAGAAGGGTCAGCTCCACACTGTATCGCTAGATAAGTAAAACTTTGTGTAAAACTATTCATAAAGACTGACAAGCAACCAATGTGCAAAGCAAGACAAACTCTACAAATAATAATATTGTGAACACGGGGTTCGGCGGGGGGCACGATGATCCTGATGAAGGGCCTCGGCCTGAAACGTGGACTGTTGATTCTTTTCCATAGACACTGCCTGGCCGGCTGGGTTCCTCCAGCATTTTGTCCGCGTTGCTCTGGATTTCCAGCGTCTGCAGGTGTTTCTGAAGGGTGTGTTTCTGCGCCGAGCTTTTCACTTCTCTGAGGTGCAGAGTCAGTAAGCGTGTGCGGTCGGTGACCAGAAGGAAGAGCTGGGTGAGGTGGTGTGTGGGGTTGTTTCTCTCGCAGCCAGTGTAGCTTGTAAGCACATCATCTTCTTCACCGTGGTCTGTGGTTTGTAGCTCGTGCGATCCGGCTGCATGCTGCTCTTCACTTTGTACTTCCCACCTTTCAGACGAACCTCCCCCACTTCAAGCAGCCGGAGTTCTCTGTGGTTCGACAGCACGAAGAGTTCATTTGGCTCCACGATGCCTATCTGGAGAACGAGGACTACGCTGGGATCATTGTGAGTGTTTGTAGGCTGGAACGCAGTGGGGTTCCTTCAGGTAGCTGCTGGAGCACGGTGCCGTGGGTTAGTCACAGAGTGAAGCTCCCTCCGCACCGTCCCATCACACACTCCCGGGGTCAGACACAGAGTGAAGCTCCCTCCGCACCGTCCCATCACACACTCCCGGGGTCAGACACAGAGTGAAGCTCCCTCCGCACCGTCCCATCACACACTCCCGGGGTCAGACACAGTGAAGCTCCCTCCACACCGTCCCATCACACACTCCCGGGGTCAGACACAGAGTGAAGCTCCCTCCGCTCCGTCCCATCACACACTCCCGGGGTCAGACACAGAGTGAAGCTCCCTCCGCTCCGTCCCATCACACACTCCCGGGGTCAGACACAGAGTGAAGCTCCCTCCGCTCCGTCCCATCACACACTCCCGGGGTCAGACACAGAGTGAAGCTCCCTCCACACCGTCCCATCACACACTCCCGGGGTCAGACACAGAGTGAAGCTCCCTCCACACCGTCCCATCACACACTCCCGGGGTCAGACACAGAGCGAAGCTCCCTCCGTACCGTCCCATCACACACTCCCGGGGTCAGACACAGAGTGTAGCTCCCTCCGCACCGTCCCATCACACACTCCCGGGGTCAGACACAGAGTGAAGCTCCCTCTACACCGTCCCATCACACACTCCCGGGGTCAGACACAGAGTGAAGCTCCCTCCACACCGTCCCATCACACACTCCCGGGGTCAGACACAGAGTGAAGCTCCCTCCGCACCGTCCCATCACACACTCCCGGGGTCAGACACAGAGTGTAGCTCCCTCCGCACCGTCCCATCACACACTCCCGGGGTCAGACACAGAGTGAAGCTCCCTCCACACCGTGCCATCACACACTGCCGGGGTCAGACACAGAGTGAAGCCCCCAGATTCTACCACCAGCCTAGCAGCCGTTTAACATGCTCCCCTCCACGTGTTTGGAGTGTGGGAGGATACCGGAGCTGCCAGTGGGGGAGAATCCACACAGTCACAGGGAGAGTGTGCAAACTCCCCACAAACAGTGGCAGAGGTTGGGATCGAACTCAGTTCTCTGGGGCAGTGAGGCTCTGCCCCTCAAACCAAGTCACTAGCACTCACTTCTTCTGTGGGCCTCCTGCTGTGTACAAGTTGGCTGCTGAGGGATCTCATTGAAGCATACCAAATATTGAAAGGCCCAGATAAAACCGAAGTTGGGAAGATGTTTCCTATAGTGGGAGAGCCTAGGACCAGAGGACACAGCATCAGAATAGAAGGCTATCCCTTTAGAACGGAGGTGAGGAGTAATTTCTTTAGCCAGATGGTGGCAAATCTGTGGAATTCCTTGCCACAGGCAACTGTGGAGGCCAAGTTATTGGGTATATTTAAGGCAGAGGTTGGTAAATTCTTGGTTATTGTTGAGATTAAGTGCAGGCTAAGTCTTCCTGGCCCTTGGAGCCACACCACCTAGCAATTCCCCAATTTAACGCTAGCCTAATCATGGGACAGTTTACAATGAATGACCAATTAACCTACCAACCGGTACGCCTTTCGCCTGTGGGAGGAAACCCACGCAGTCACGGGGTGAACCGTATAAGCTCCTTACGGGCAGCGTCAGGAATTGAAGCCGGGTCACCCGCACTGTAAAGCGCCGTGCTGGCCACCACGCTACCGTGCCGCCCTAGTCAGCACCGTCGAAGGTCACGGGGAGAAGGCAGGAGAATAGGAGGTTGAGAGGGGTAATAAATCGGCCATGATGGACCGGCAGAGGAGACACTGGTCAGGAAGAACGGAGCTGTTGGACCCAGATGCTTTTGTGCTCCAAGGGCTTCTTCGGAGGTTAAGAATGAGGCATAAAACTTGTTGCTTGCGATCAAGCGCTTGGTCACAGGAGCAAAGAAAGACGGGAGAGACGAGGAGAGGAAGAGAGCCGAAGTGGGGGGAAAAAAATAGAGAACTAACAAAGGTGGTCAGGTTCCTACAAAAAAATTTAACCAGTGAAATGCAAACAGGAGGAAACCTGCAGATGCTGGAGATTCAAGCAACACACCCAAAATGCTGGTGGAACGCAGCAGGCCAGGTAGCATCTACAGGAAGAAGCACGGTGGCCAGATTTAAGTAACATGACTCCTGCCACAAAAACCGAGCAGCTTCCTGAGAAATAGAGGTAACTGTAACCATATAATATAATTGGTCAGTGAATTTTCCAATGGTTACAGTTACCTCTCGTTCTCAGGAAGCTGTGGCAGGAGTCACGTTACTTAAATCTGGCTATTTCATTGGTTAAATGTCTTTGTTGGACGTGTATCACTCACGCACGCACGCCAGGGGCTGAGGGGAGATCCGATCAAGGTTTTTAAGGTTATGAGAGGCTTAGATAGAGTGGACAGGGAGTATCTGTTTCCCGGGGTTGAAATGTCTAACACCAGAGGGCTTGCATTGGAGGAGAGAGGAGGTCGGTTCAAAAGGGGATGTGAAGGGTAAGTTTTTGTTTCCTCAGTGGTGGATGCCTGGTGTGGTGGTGGAGGCAAACACATTAGAGGCTTTTAAGAGACGTTTGGATAGGCACATGGACGTGAGGAAGATGGAGGGATGTGGACATGGGGTAGGTAGGAGGGATTAGTGTTTGCTTTTGATTTTAGTTGGTCCGGCACAACATAATGGGCTGAATGGCCTGTTCCGGTGCTGTACTGTTCTATGTTCATAAGAAAGTTAGACTGCAAGGAAAGTAACTATTCTACCACCCAAAACAACGGAGCTGAGAGGGGAAAATAAATCGGCTATGATCGGATGGCAGTGCAGACTCAGTGGGGTGAACGGCCGGATTCTGCTCCTGTATCTTGTGGTCTTGCAGTGGTAACCTGACCTCATCAGTACCCATTCCGTTTTACGGTGCCAAAGGGGAGACTAGTCCCTGTTCAAGTGTATTGCCGTCTGACTGTACACGTATACAACGAAACGAAACAACGTTCCTCCAGACCACGGTGCACCCACAAAGCATGTATCATACACAGAACATAAACCAAAACGTTACCATTATTAAGTTAATAAAATGTATGTAGTATGCAGCACAGGTTAAACACCTCCTTGTCCTGGTGACGAGACCTTGGTGGTGGCAGGGTTATTCAATAGTCTCACAGCCTGAGGAAAGAAGCTGTTACCCAGTCTGGCAGTCCGGGTCCTGATACTCCTGTACCTCCTTCCCGATGGTAGTGGGTCAAAGAGATTGTGGGATGGGTGATTGGGATCCTCAACGATGCTTTATTCCTCAGTCTGTCAAAAGTGGTAGGGAGGGAGACCCCGGTGGTCCTCTTGGCAGTTTTTACTGTCTCCTACAGGGTCTCTCAGTCCAGACAGGGCGCTCTCGATGGTGCTCCTGTAGAAAACTGTTAGAATTGGGGGGTGGGGGTGGGTGCGGCAAATGAGTGTCTGAGCTCTTCCACTGTTCACAGATCCCGCCCGCGCCCCCGAGGCCCAACTTCGACGCCTCAAGAGAGAAGCTGCAGAAACTTGGCGAGGGCGACGGCTCCATGACCCGCGAGGAGTTTGCCAAGATGAAGCAGGAACTGGAGTCGTAAGCCGGGCTGGGGGCGATGTCGGGGGGAAGGGGGGTGTTATTGGTTGATTAGGGTGGATTGATCATAACTGTGATGGGGTGGGAAATTACCTACAGATGACCATTCCCACGGAGAAAATTGCTAATATAAAGGGGCTTAATTTTTGAGGTGATCTGGCATCTTCCACCCTTCCTTCTCAGTCCTGAAGAAAGGTCCCGGCCTGAAACGTCAACTGTTTATTCATTTCCATAGATGTTGCCTGACCCACTGAGTTCTTCCAGCGTTTTGTGTGTGTTGCTTTGGATTTCCAGCATCTGCAGACTGTATTTCTTGTTTGTTCTGTATCTCCTTCCTGGTGATGATACTGAGAGCAGAGCACGTCCTTGGGGGTTCCTAATGAAGAATGCAGCTTTCTTGTGCCAGTGCTCTTTGCAGATGTGATCAGAGGTGGGAGGGAGCTTGCCTGTGATGGACTGGGCTATGTCCACCACTCTTCTGTTCCAGGGTATTCTACTGCTGCCACAAAACAACAAAATTTCGCTGCTATAGGACAGATGTGGAAGCTTTAGATGATGTAGAGGAGATTTATCAGGATGCTGCTGGGATTAGCGTGTCTTATGAGGAGAGGTTGAGCTCGCTAGGGCCTTTCTGTTTTAGAGCAAAGGAAAACTGAGAGCTGACTTTATCGAGGTGTACAAGGTGAAAGGAATAGATACTGGACAGCTAGGGACTTTTTCCCAAGGTGGAAATGGCTAATATGAAAGGTTGTAATTTTAAGGTGTTGGGAGTAAAATATGGGGGGGGGGGGGGGTGAAGAGATGACAGAGGTAGATTGATTGATTGATTTATTTACAGAGAGTCATGGACGCATGAACTGCCCAGCCAGGGGTGGTGGTAAAGGTAGTTGCATTAGGGGAATTTAAGAGGCACATGAGTGATAGAAAAATGGAGGGCTATGTAGGGGGAAAGAGATTGATCTTGGAGAAGGTTAAAACGTTGGCACAATACTATGGGCCAAAGGGCCTGTACTGTGCTATAATATTTTATGATGGAAAACTGAAGTGATAACCGGGAAGGATGGAAACACTCAAAAGGTTGGGCAGCATCCGTGGGGAGAGAAACGGTTTGATTTCGGGTCTGAAGCACTTTGTCAGAGCTGTGAAAGAGAGATGGGTAGAGCAGGGCAAATATCTTTGATGGGGAGAGACCAAATGTGGAAGTTAAGGAGCAATTAACATTATTTCCTGGTGGCCAAATATTTTAATTCCAATTCTCATTCTGATATGTTGGTCCATGTGCCAAGGTGAGGCCACCCTCAGGGTGCAAGAGCAACACCTTAAAATCTGTCTAGGTAGTCTCCAACCTGATGGCGTGAATATCAATTTCAACTATCAAGTTTAAAAAAAAAAAAAAAAAAAATTCCTCCCCGCCTCCCCCCCCCTTCTTCTATTCCTCATTCTGGCCTCTGGCCTCTTGCCTCTTCTCATCTGCCTATCACCTCCCCCGCTTCCTTTCCTTTCTCCCATGGTCCACTCTCCTCTCCTATCAGATTCCTTCCTCTCCAGCCCTTGACCTTTCCCACACACGTGGCTTCACCTCTCACCTTCCAGTTATCCTCCTTCCCAGCCTCTACCTTTCAAATCCTGGTGTCTTCCCATTTCCTTTTCAGCCCTGAAGAAAGGTCTCAGCCCGACAAGTCGACTGTCTGTTCACTTCCAAAGATGCAGCCCGGCCTGCTGAGTTCCTCCAGTGTTTTGTGTGTGTTGCTCTGGATTTCCAGCATCTGCAGACTGCCTCGTGTTTAACATTGATTAAAGCTGCTTTTTTTCTGTGTAACATCTTGTAACCTTATAGGGCTTGGCCAGATCACAAGACTTTACCAAAAAAAAAGGAAGTTAAATTAAAGGCATCCGTTAGCCTTGCGAGACCGTGGATCTGCACCTGGAAAGTCTTCACTCTCCAGGGCGCAGGCCTGGGCAAGGTTGTATGGAAGACCAGCAGTTGCCCATGCTGCAAGTCTCCCCTCTCCACGACACCGATGTTGTCCAAGGGAAGGG
This sequence comes from Mobula birostris, assembly GCF_030028105.1. NCBI lineage: Eukaryota > Metazoa > Chordata > Chondrichthyes > Myliobatiformes > Myliobatidae > Mobula > Mobula birostris. The sequence continues at coordinate 5,542,203 of NC_092397.1, forward strand.
CATTAGGACCCATACAGCTTGGCACCAGTGTCGTCGCAGAGCAATGTGTGATTAAGTGCCTTGCTCAAGGACACAACACTTTGCTTCGGCTGGGGCTCGAACTCTCGACCTTCAGGTTGCTAGTCCAAAGCCTTAACCACTTGGCCACCTGCCCACCAAAAAAAAGGAAATAGGAAGGAGCAGTTTTTATAATGTCAGGGAATCTGATATTGCGTCCTGTCAGAAAGTGTCATATCCAGGCAGAAGTAGATGGGTTATTCCTTGAGTATTGAATACAAGGAATTGGGATGCTGTAGAAGTTTTATAAGACTTAATTTGGAGTATTCGAATCCTGGTGAAGGGTCTCGGCCTGAAACGTTGACTGTTGGCTCTTTTCCATAGGTGCTCTCTGGCCTGCTGAGTTCCTCCGCGCATCTTGTGTGGGTTGCTCGGAGATGTTTGTAATTCTTGTCACCTACCTACAGGAAAGATGTAAATAAGTTTGAAAGCGTGCAGAGAAAACTTACAAGGATGTTGCCAGGACTTGAGGACCCGAGTTATCGGGAAAGGATGAATAGGTCAGAATGCGGGAAGATTTGATAGAGGTATACAGCACTGAGGGTATAGATCAGGCAAATACAAGCAGGCTTTTTCCACTGGGGTTGGGTGAGACTAGGACTAGGGGTCATGGGTTAATGGTGAAATGTTTAAGGGGAGACTGAGGGGAACTTTCTGACTCAATGGGTGGTCTAAGTGTGGAATGAGTGCCAGCGGAAGTGGCAGCTGCATGTTTAATTCCAACTCTTAAGAGAAGTTTTGATAGGTATGTGGATGGGAGGGTATGGGGGCCATGGTCCGGCTGGGACTGGGCAGAATAACAGTTCGGCATGGACTAGATGGGTCAACTGCGCTTGAGTGAGACTAGAACTAGAGCCCATAGTTGAGGGGCAAAAGCTGAAATATGTAAGGGGAACTTGCGGAGGGACTTCCTCACTCAGAGGCTGTTGAGTTTGGAATGAGCCTCCATTCATTAGCGTGTTCCTCTGGCTCTCCCGTTCATTCCCAACCCCTCTGCAGGTGGGGAATGAGGAAGCGGGCGGAGAATTTCGACAACTGCTTTGTGCCTGTCTTCACTGGGAGAACGCACAGACTGGGAGTAAATGAGTCTGGGCTGTCTGAGTTCTTGGGGTGGGGGTCTGCTACACTTTGGGATGGAAGGAGCTTGGGGTTTACAATCTCTCGTTTGGCAGGGAGGAGTCCGTGTTCTATTTAAATCAAATCGAGTTTAATTTGTCATTCAACTGTACGTGGAGACAGCCAAACGAAGCAGGGTTCCTCTGGGGGCCAAAGTACATGGCACGTTCAAAATAGCAAGCAAAAAGAAAACAGTCACGCAAAAAAAACAACAGATAGTCCAGGGGTTCTCATCCTTGAGTCCACAGACCCCCTCAGTGAATGGTGCAAAATCCATGACATAAAGGCTGGGAACCCCTGTTCTACTCACGTGCCCAGTGTGGTTACAAGAGTAGGTGAGAGGCTGGGAACCCTGTGGGGAACAACTCTCCTCCTGGCTCCCCAAAGCCCATCCACTCCCTACAAGGCTCGGATCAGGAACACAATGGGATGCTCCCTTCTAGCCTGGACGAGTGCAGTTTCTACGGTGTGCAGGAAGGCTGACACCAACCTGGACATAGTGCTCCCCATCCACAACCATTCGCTCCCTCCCGCCACTGACCCACAGTAGCAGCAGTTTGTGCCGACTACAGGGAGCACTACAGCAACTCTCCAAGACTTCTGGGACAGCTTTTTCCAAAACTGTAATCTTTTCCAGAAACATAAAAGCTGAATTACGTCATCGTCTGCTCTGCCGTTCAGTCATGAGTGATTTATCCCTCTCAACCCCATTTCCTGTCTTCATATCCTTTGACACCCTTACTAATCAAGGACCTAGCAACCTCCACATGTGACTTAGCCTTTATAGCCGTCTGTGGCAGTGAATTCTACAGATTCACCACAGTCTGGCCAACAAAATTCCTCCTCATCCTTCTAGATGTCCTTCTATAAGACTGTGTTCTCTAGGCCTAGATTTCCCCCACTTTAAGAAACATCCTCTCCAATTCTGCTTTATCTAGGCCTTCCAATATTGGATAGGTTTCAATGCGATTTCCCCTTCCCTCTTCATTTAAACACACAGAGCCATCAAGTATTCCTCATATGTTAACCCTTTCATTCCCGGAATCCTTCTCATGAACCTCCTCTGGACCCTCTCCAATGCCAGCACATCTTTTCTTGGATAAGGAGCACAAAACTGCTCACGATACTCCCAAGTGTGGACAGAACAATGCCTCTAAAGCCTCAGCACTACATCCTTGCTTTTGTATTCTAGTCCTCTGGAAATGATTACAAACATTGCATGTGCCTTCCTCGCCACCAACTCAATCTGCAAGGTAGCCTTCAGGGAACCCCCTGCGAGGACTCTCAAGTCACCTTGCACCTCTGAGTTTTGGATTGTCTCTCCATTTAGAAAACAGTCTATGCCTTCATTCCTTCTACCAAAGTGCATGACCACACACTTTCCTGCACTGTATTCCACCTGCCATTTCTTTACCTATTCTCCTAAACTGTCGAAGTCCTTCTGCAAACTCCTTCGACACAAACTGGCCCTCCACCTATCTTCACATCATCCACAAACTTAGCCTCGAAGCCGTCAATCCTGTCGACTGAACGTCGACTGTTTATTCCCCTCTGTAGATGCTGCCCTGACTTGCTGAGTTTCTCCAGCAGACTCGGAGCTCTGAACGGGACCTTGGTGGTTAGGAAAGATTCAATAACCAGTTTTACGCTGACACAGAAGGGTGCTGATGCAGGCACCTTTAACATCTCTGCCGATGCTGGAAACCTGGAGTAACTCACAAAATGCTGGAGCAACTGAGCTGGCCAAGCAGCATCTGTGGAGGGAAATGGACAATTGGCATCTCAGGTCACCCGGTCTCGATCTTAAGCATCTTCTATCCATCTCCCTCCACAGATGCACTTCGACTCGCTCGGTTTCTCCAGCTTCGGAGGGATCAGTCTGACTGTATAAGTGTGGCCAATGATCTGTCCTTCTCCCCTACAGCGAGTACTTGGCCATCTTCAAGAAGACGGTGGCCATGCACGAGGTCTTCCTGCAGCGGCTGGCTGGTCACCCTGTGCTCAGAAAGGATCACAACTTCTACGTATTTCTGGAGTACGATCAGGATGTAAGTCCGGCTGCCGTGGCGCCGCGATAGTCCGGCGGTTAGCGTAACGCTGTTACGTCGTGCAGCGTCAGTGACCCAAGCGCCACAGCCTGTGAGGCATTTGTCCGATCTCCCAAGTGTTTTCCCGAGTTCAATGTATTGTCTTTCCAAACAATATGTACGCAGATTTTAAATGTGCCACCTCCTCGATGGTAGTAATGTGAAGAGGCATGCCCTGGGTGATGGGGGCCCTTAATGACGGACGCTATCTTTGTGAGGCATCCGTCACCCTTTGAAGATGTCGAGGTGGGGAGGCTACTGCCCATGATAGACCTAGTTAGAACTTTCTGCAGCCTTCTCCGATCCTGGGGCGTGGCCCCCTCCGTACCATACGAATCCTCAGGCTTCTGTGCCTCCTGCCTGATTGGGGGTGAGGGGGAATGGCGTGGTCTGGGTGGTGGGGATCCTTTGCGGCACCTCCCGCAGATACAGCCGACGGTGGGGGAGGGACGTGCCTGTCATGTAGCGAGCTGCTTTCTTCCAACAGCTAAGCGTCCGTGGGAAGAACAAGAAGGAGATCCTGGGCGGGTTTCTGAAAAACATTGTGAAGAGTGCCGATGAGGCACTGATCACCGGCATCTCTGGCATCAAGGTGAGGCTCAAACTCCTTAACTCGTTGCACTCCGTAAAGCAAAATGCTAATAATCGGCCGCGCACTTGACCCTGGTGCCGGATTGACGGATGCTTTCAATTCGCTTTAAACTTTACACAGTATAATAAAATCTTCCAGGAAGACTGGAAACAAATCCTCGTGGGTATCAGCAGGGTGCAGTAAGTATCTCCCCAGTGAAGCAGATGTCTGAATGAATCAGAATTGGGTTTAATATCTCTGGCATATGTCTTGAAGTTTGTTTGTTTTAGGGCAGCAGTACACTGCAATACATAGTAACAAAAAAAATATACAAGTATTCATTAAGAAATTAAGCAGTGCAAAAAGAGAGCAAATAGCAAATAAAAGAATAAAACATAGGTAGTGTTCATGGGTTAGATTATGAGGACACTCAGTCCTCTTTTATTGTCATTTAGAAATGCATTCGTGTATTAGGAAATGATACAATGTTTCTCTGGAGTGATATCATAGAAAACAGGACAGACCAAAGACTAACACTGACAGAACCACATAATTATAACATATAGTTACAGCAGTGCAAAGCAATACCATAATTTGATAAAGAACAGACCATGGGCGCAGTTAAAAAAAAAGTCTCAAAGTCCCCGAGTTGATCGACTCCCGAGTCCCCGATAGCAGGCGGCAAAAGGGAGAAACTCCCTGCCATAAACCTCCAGGCACTGTCAACTTGTCGATGCCTTGGAAGCAGCCGACCCTGAGTCCATCCGTCCGAAAACTCCGAACTTCCGACCAGCCCCTCCGATACAGCCTCCCGAGCGCCTTCGACCTCTCCCCGGCCGCTGAAACACGCAAAGCCGAGGAGGTCGGGGCCTTCAGTTCCGGAGATTCCGGTTACCACACAGTAACAGCAGCAGCGAAGCAGCATTTCAGAAGTTTTCCAGATGTTTCTCCGTGCTCTCACGTCCATCTCCATCAAATCAGGATTGTGCACGGTCCCCTACTTGACAGATAACAGACACCATCACCAAAGTGGCCACGCGTGCTGCCGTCATGCTGCCATCTTCTCCCCCCTCCCTGTCCATTTAGAAATCTGACGGCGGAGGGGAAGAAGCTGTTCCTAGGACATTGAGTGCAGCTCCTGTAGCACCACCTCATCGGTAGCAATGAGAAGAGGGCATGTCCTGGGTGGTGGGGGTCCTTGTTGAAGGGCGCTCTCTTTTTGAGGCATCGCCGTTTAAAGGTGTCCTGGGTGCTAACAGGCTGGTGCCCGCGATGGAGCTGGCCAAGTTCACAACTCTCTGCCTCTTCTTCCGATCCTGTGGAGTGGCCCCCTCCGTGCCGAACGGCGATACGACGCTGTCCACGGTACATCTGTAGAAACTGTCTTCGGTGACAGCAAGAAGGCGTGGAGACCTTCAGAGAGCAAGGGGGAGGGCAGAGCGTAGAAGCTATGGGCTGAGAAAATGTAAGCAGAGAGTAAACTGATATTTACACAAGGAATACGATAGCTTTAGAGGAATTCCTCCATAAATAAAGGCATCGTTAGTCTTGCAAGACTATGGATCTGCGCCTGGAAAATCTTCACTCTCCAGGGTGCAGGCCTGGGCAAGGTTGTATGGAAGACCAGCAGTTGCCCATGCTGCAAGTCTCCCCTCCACGCCACTGATGTTGTCCAAGGCATTAGGACCCATACAGCTTGGCACCGGTGTCGTCGCAGAGCAATGTGTGATTAAGTGCCTTGCTCAAGGACACAACACATTCCCTCGGCTGGGGCTCGAACTCACGACTTTCAGGTCGCTAGTCAAATGCCTTAACCACTTGGCCACGTGCCCACTGGGATTCCTCCAACAGTGTGCTAATATGGTGTGTGTTCTTGCGTCCTGTGGGTGGATCACACATGATGTCACTGGGCACCAACTCTGGGGACCCTCCGCCAAACATAACCAAGTCTCCTCGGACTCCCAGTGAAATGTAGCTGTCGTGCCTTCTTCTCGCATCCTTGAGGAACACCAGGGTTGATTGTCAGCGAGGAGGAGATGTTAACGCCGCTCCGCACTGACTGTAGTCACCCAGTGAGAGGAAGTCAACCATCCAGTTGGACCCAGGGTAGATCTTCAGAGATGTTGACACCCAGGAACTTGAACCTGCTCACCCTTTCCAGTGCTGATTTCCCCCGACGAGGACTGGCATGTCTTCCTCGTCTTCCCCTTCCTGAGGTCCGCAATCAGTTCGTTGGCCCTGCTGACGTTCAGTACAGGGCTGTTACTGTAACACCACTCGGCAATGACCCATCGCTTTCCTGTACACCAATGTGACGTTCAGCCAACGGTAGTGGTGTCATCAGACGGCGTTTGAGATGTGCCCAGCCACACAGTCATGGGTGTAGAGAGGCTAGGCACGCATCCTTAAGGTGTGCCAGTGTTGACTGTCAGCGAGGAGGAGACGTTATTTCCAATCCGCGCTGACTGTGGTCTCTCGACGGGAGGAAGACAAGGATCCAGTTGCAGAGGGGAGGTTCGGAGGCCCAGGTTTTGTAGCTTGTTGATGGTATGGTGGAGTTGCAGTCAATAAGAAAACAGCCAGGCGTAGGTATTGCTGGGGTCCAGGTGATCCAAGGCCAGGTTGAGAGCCAGTGAGATTGCATCTGCTGTAGACCTATTGTAGTGATGGGCAGGAGTTGATTCTGGCCCTGAACCTCTCAAAGCACTTCATCGCAGGAGATGTGAGTGCAACTGGGCGATGTCTGAATGTTGGGATTTAATGATAGTGGATACTGGAGTATTGTTGCATCTTTGATACTTCCCACAGGTGATACAAGCTGCTGACCTGGGGCTGGTGTTTAGAGCAAATGTAACCGCTACACTGGTCACACTGTCCCGGAGAGAGACACTGAGATGTTCCTAGGGTCAGACATAGAGTGAAGCTCCCTCTACCCCGTCCCATCACACACTCTCGGGGTCAGGCACAGAGTGAAGCTCCCTCCACACCATCCCATCACACACTCCCGGGGTCAGACATAGAGTGAAACTCCCTCTACACCGTCCCATCACACACTCCCGGGGTCAGACACAGAGTGAAGCTCCCTCTACACCGTCCCATCACACACTCCCGGGGTCAGACAGAGTGAATCTCCCTCCACACCGTCCCATCACACACTCCTGGAGTCAGACGCAGAGTGAAGCTCCCTCCACACCGTCCCATCACACACTCCCGGGGTCAGCCACAGAGTGACATTCCCCCTAAAACTATGACCAGGGTGAATCAGTACATGGAAGGGAAATGTCTGAAACGTTTTACTTGCTTCTGTCTTGACTGTCTCCTGCAGGAAGTGGACGAATTCTTTGAGCACGAGAGAACCTTTCTGATTGAGTATCACAACCGGGTCAAGGATGCCACCCTGAAAGCAGACCGCAAGACGCGATCTCACAAAAGTATGTACCCCACCAGCCCCGTGTCCAAGTTTGACTGTTCATTTTGTTTTTATTTAATCTCACTTTGCCCACCTCCTGGGACCAGCTCCTCTACAACTGGGCTTTCTGTTGTCCAGACCCACTGCCACAGCCACCTCGTTTGAACCCGACCCTGTTGTGTAACAAAATTAGATTTTAGTTGATCGCAACCTTGCTGTGTGTGCTTGCCTTATTCCAGCCATCTTCATCCATTATAATTTTTTTTTAAAAAAAAAGAGAAACTTCTGAGTTTTAGCATGGGTTCCCAAGATCAGGATTGTTTGATGTCATTTCCAATACACCAGTGCACAGGAGAACAAATAATTGTTACTCCGGATCCGAGAGGTGGGTCAGTGGGTGGAGGTGTTGATCAGCCTTGCTGCTTGGGGAAAGTAACAGTTTTGAGTCTGGCGGTCCTGGCCTGGACGCTACGTAGCCTCCTCCCTGTTGGGAGTGAGACAAAGGGTAGGTGAAATGCTTCATGACATTACTGGCCAGTTTCCGGCATCCTTCTGAATTGTAGACCTTGATGATGGGAAGGCTGTTGCTGGTAATGTGTCCAGCAGCTTGGTCTCATACTTAATCTGATTTTAAAACCTAACGGTCCTCCTCCTGCAAGCTCTCACCTGGCCAATCTAATCTTAAAACCTCTGGAGTTGTGAGCACTGTTCCCTAACTCTTTTGATTTATTTTTATCGTTGAGATGCGGTGTGGGACTGGCTCTTCAAGCCACACCACCTAGTCACATCACGGGACAACTTACAGTGACCAACCAGTTTGTCCTTGGGCTGCGGGAGGGAACCCACGCGGTCACGGGGAGATCATACGAACTCCTTACAGGCATAAGCGGGTCACCTGTGCTGTAAAGCGTTGTGCCAACCACTGCGCTACCGTGCCGCCCTCTAATTCAAGCCGAGTTTTCAGTGCTTCGCATGAAGGAGAGGTGTAAGCTATTCATTTAATTTCCTACCCTTTCTCTTTAATCTCTGGCCTCGATGGGACCCACAGTGGTGCTTCCATCCGTAAATCACCGCACCAGTTTAAGAGACTCACCAGTGCCCCCATGAGGGCATTTGGGGAAAGGCAATACAGATCAGCTTTCTTCTGAATGCTTATACTTTATTGTCGCCAAACAATTGGTACTGAAACATACAATTATCACAGCGCTATTTGATTCTGCACTTCACACTCCTTGGATTACAAATATTAAATATTTAAAATAGTTAAAATTAGTAACTATTAAAAAATTAAATTATAAATCATAAATAGAAAAATGGGAAGTAAGGTAGTGCAAAAAAACTGAGAGGCAGGTCCGGATATTTGGAGGGTACGGCCCAGATCCAGAATGCTTGCGTTCTGAATGTTATTTTTTTTTAATTGCCTTGGTTAACCACTACCCCCCCCCCCCCTCTGGATTTCAGCTCTTTGACATAAATGCAAATATTCCTCTAACCTTCTTAACTTTTCCTGTTGGCTTCTGTACTTGAAATTGTATTTTTTTTTTTTTTTTTTTTTGAGATGCAGCTCGGTTCAGACTGTTCTAGCCCAACAAGCCACACTGCCCAGCAACCCACCATTTTAACCCTTTGCCTAATCACGGGACAATTTACAATGACCAATTAACCTATTAACCGGTACGTCTTCGGACTGTGGGAGGAAACCCACGCGGTCACGGGAAGAACGTACAAACTCCTTACAGAGGACACTGGATTTGAACTCCAAACTCTGCCCTGAGGTGTAATGGTGTTGGGCTAACCTCTACGCTATCGTGGCACCCTTTAGGGCATAGAACGTAGGACAGAACAGCACCACACAGGCCCTCGATGTGCAGACCTTTTAACCTACTATTACTTGCTGCCCGTTGCACTGCTGGCGTTTCGGGCAGCAGTGAAGGTCCTCCATCTCTGGCGGTGCTCACAGTGTCGGTGGCTTCCTCTCTGTTTTCACCACTGTCAAGTTGAGCAAGTCCCAGAGGGAGACTCGGGAATACTGTCTCACCCAAGTGTAGAAAGGTTCTTCATTGCCATTCCCGTTACAATTTTGTTTGACCAGTCAGGGTTGTCAGCCCTGAGTTGAATCCCCTAGTCTGGAGGACTGATGGGCCACTGTTAGTCTGGTTTTTACCCTTTGACCCTGTTTTGGCCTGGTCGACCTTACCAAGAGCCAAAGCATTAAGTCCTGACTCCAGCCCATATAGCTCTCTCGGTCATTGACACACACAAGTGTCCAAACCCTACGACAAGGTTGTAGGTTTAGTCTACTCTATAATCAATCTAACCTTTCCCTCCTACGTGACCCTCCATTTTTTATTTTTCTTTTATCCATGTGCCTATCTCAGATGTCCCTAATGTATCTGCTTCTACCACTACACTGGCTGGGTGTTCCACACGTGTCTCTCTGTCTCTCTGTCTGAGAAAAACAGCAACTATCTCTGACATCTGCTCCCCCAAGTATTCCTCCATTCTCCTTAAAGTTATACCCCTCTCATATTACCCATTTCCACCCTGGAACTAGGTTTCTGGCTGCCCAGTCAATCTGTGCTGCTTATCATCTTTGTCAAGTCTTCCTTCACTCCAAAGGGAAAAGCCTTAGCTCACTCAACCTCCCCTCACAAGTCGTGCTCTGTAAATCTCCTCTGCACCCTCCAGAGGTTAATCTTGGTTTTCAGTTTCCTGCTCCTTGCCACCAGCAAGGCCACTTTGCTCGGACTTGCAGTAACTTAAAGTTACCATTTGTTGTGATGTTTAGTCTGCTGGCGTTGCCAAACTTGACAACGTGCGTCCACACCCTTCGTTTTTAATTTTTTTTGTGGGGGGGGTGGTGTGTGGGGGTAGCACGGCCGTTAGCTCATCAATTCGCAGCACCAGACGATGATCAACGATCGGGTTTCAGTTCCTGCCACTGCCTGTAAGGAGTCTGTACGTTCTCCCCGTGACGGCGTGGGTTTCCTCCGGGTGCTCTGGTTTCCTCCCACAGTCCAAAGATGTACCAGTTAGTAGGTTCAATTCCTGCCACTGGCTGTAAGGAGTCTGTACATTCTCCCCGTGACTGTGTGGGTTTCCTCCGGGTGCTCTGGTTTCCTCCCACATTTAGGTGTAGAGTTGTGAGCGTTCTGTGGTCCGTCAGTGTCAGGGAGCAGGAGTGAGTGCCATTGCTATTACAAAGGAAAATCTGCCAGGGAAACTGAAAGGTCTTAAGGTGGATAAGTCACCTGGACCAGATGGACTACATCCTGGAGTCCTGAGAGAGGTTGCTGAAGAGATAACAGATGCATCGGTCATGATCTTTCAAGAATCAATTGATTCTAGCATGGTCCAAGAGGACTGGAAAATTGCAGATGTCACTGCACTCTTTGAGGAGGGAGGAAGGCAAAAGAAAGGAAATTATAGGCCCGTTAGTCTAACCTCAGTGGTTGGGAAAGTGTTGGAGCCTATTATTAAGGATGAAGTTTTGAAGTACTTGGAGACTAATGATAAAATAAGTCAAAAGTTAGCATGGTTTCTGTAAAGGGAAATCTTGCCTGACAGATCTGTTAGAGTTCTTCGAGGAAGTAACAAGCTGGATGGACAAAGGAGAGGCAGTGGATGTCATTTACTTGGATTTTCAGAAGGTGTTTGATAAGGTGCCGCATGAGGCTGCTTAACAAGATAAAATCCTATGGTGTTACAGGAAAGATACTGGCATGGATAGAGGAATGGCTGACAGGCAGGAGGCAGAGAGTGGGAATAAAAGGGGCCTTTTCTGGTTGGCTTCCTTTTACTAGTGCTCCTTGGGTCAGTATTGGGGCCGCTACTTTTCACATTGTTTGTCAATGATTTAGATAATGGAATTGATGGCTTTGTGGCAAAGTTTACAGATGATATGAAGATGGGTGAAGGGTTAGGTAGTGCTGAGGAAGCAATGCGATTACAAAAGGACTTAGAAAAAATTGAAGAACGGGCAGAGAAGTATGAGGGCTATGGACATCCCTAGGTAATTTCTATAGAAAGGACATGTTCGGCACAGCTTTGTGGGCCGAAGGGCCTGCATTGTGCTGTAGGCTTTCTATGTTTCTAAGTGGCAGATGGAATACAGTGTTGGGAAATGTATGATGCATTTTGGTAAAAGGAACAATAGTGTGGACTATTATCTAAATGGGGAGAAGGTTCAAACATCAGAGGTGCAGAGGGACTTGGGAGTCCTCGCGCAAGACTCCCAGAAGGTTAATTTTCAGGTTGAGTCTGTGGTAAAAGAAGGCAAATGCAATGTTGGCATTTATTTCAAGAGGAATCGAATATAAAAGCAAGGAGATAATGCTAAGCCTTTGTAAGACACCAGGCAGGCCGCACTAGGAGTATTGTCAAAGGTTTTGGTCATTGGAGAGAATCCAGAGGAGGTTCACAAGGATGATTCTGAGAATGATGGGGTTAACAGAAGAGCGTTTCGTTGCTTTGGGCCTGTACTCACTGGAATTTAGAAGAATGCAGGGGGGATCTCACTGAAACCTACTGAATGTTGAAAGGACTAGATAGGGTGGATGTGTAGAGGATATTTCCTGTGGTGGAGGCATCCACAACTAGAGGGCATAGACTCAAAATTGAGGGTGACCCTTTGGAACGGAGGCAAGGAGGAACTTTTTTAGCCAGAAATCTGTGGAATGCTCTGCCACAGACTGCGGTGGAGGCCAAGTCCATGTGTACATTTAAGGTGGAAGTTGATCATTTCCTGATCGGTCAGGCCATCAAAGAGTATGGTGAGAAGGCAGATGTATGAGGTTGAGTGGGAGCCTGGATCAGCCATGATAGAATGACTGAGCAGACTCAATGGGCGGAATGGCCTAATTAGGCTCTGATGTCGTATGGTGTTGGCATCGGACAACTGGAGACACTTGCAGGCTACCTCCCTGCCTCACAAACCCCACTGATTTGATTTGGCACAACTGTCGTATTTCACTGTCTTTCAACATACATGTGACTTCACTGCCTATGAGGAGTCTGTACGTTCTCCCCATGACTGCATGGGTTTCCTCCGGGTGCTCTGGTTTCCTCCCACAGTCCAAAGACGTACCGATTTATTTTCCCTCTCAATCCCATTTTCCTGCCTCCTTCCCTTTTCAAAGACTCTTCATCTCATGCTTTCAATGTTTATGTATTTATTTATTTCTCATCGTACTTACACAGCTTGTTGTCTTGTGCAGACTGGTTGTCCGCCCTGCTGGTGTGATCTTTCGCTCAGTCACGGTTACTGGATTTATTGAGGGAAAAACAAAATAAACCTCAGGGCTTGTATATTGTGACACAGGTGTGCTTTGATAATAAACTTACTTTGAACCTTTCACACCCTTGCTAATCAAGAACCTGTTGACCTCCGATTCAAGTGACTTGTCCTCCAGAGCCGTCTGTGGCAGTGAATTCTGCAGATTCGCCACAGACTGGTTGAAGAAATTCCTCCTCATCTCCATTCTAAAGGGGCTTCCCTCTATTCCCTCTGGTCTTACACTCCCGCTATAGGAAACCTCCTCTCCACTTCAACCCTACCTAGGCCCCTCAATATTTCGATGAGATTCCTCCTCCACCCCCTCCCCCCCACTCCAGCGAGTGTGGGCCCAGAGCTATTAAACACTCCTGATACATTCTTCTGAGCGACCTCTGGAACTTCTCCAATGCCAGCAGATCCTTCCTTAGATACTGCTCACGATACTCCCAAGTGTGGTCCGACCAGTGCCTTGTAAAACCTCAGCATTACGTCCTTGTGATCTTACCTTTTGTGTGTGTGTGAAGGCTAATTTATACTTGTGCGTACGAGCTTACACCGTAGCCTACACAAGTGGGTTACAGCTTTGTGAGCATTTATACTTGTGCGTTAGTGTGTCTGCATCACTCTGCAATTCACTGCCGAAACGCTAGCTGGCGGTGGGGTTTCTATGCCACTGTGTTGAAACTCAAACTTCAAACAATGGCGACTGAAACTGAAGGGGGGTGTACAGTACTGTTTCTGTAGGTACAGTGTAGTTTCACTTAACAGAATCGGGAAGTTTGAGCCAAAATCTGATTTGTCAAAAGAAATCAGCATGTACACGCATGCACGCACACCTGCCCACGCAAGGCTTCATGGTCATGGTAGTCTTTCTCCGGGTAAACACAAGTTTAAAGCGAGCGTCTTTTTTTCGTAAAAAGCGAAAATCCTCTTTCGGTTAACGAAAACAGGTACTGATGTAGGTCTTTCGTAAAAGCGAGATGTGGTAAAGAGAGCGTTCGGAAAGCGGGGGACACCTGTACTCGGAGACTGGCAATCACCATTTGAGTTTTAGCTTCGGGTGGAAGTCAACATGCTGTGGCAGCTAGATACAAACTGGCGTCAAGCACAGGGTCCTCCCTAGTTTCGGAGGTCTGGTCTGTAAAGCTTTATGGAAAGCATTGTAGCCAGAGTTCGTTCCCTGCCCTTCAGTCGCCCAATGGGGAGCTATTGCAGCGTAGGAGGAAATGCGATGCTACCAAGCGGACCAATCACAGTTGTTGCGGTCTGCGACGCCGTGACACATTGTTACATTTTGGAGGAGGTGCGCATTGGGCTACGACGTAGGGTTCGCGGCATAGGATTATGCATACATTTGACGCACAAGTATAAATCAGCCTTAAGCCTTGATCTGGCTCTGGGGTCACTGGGCCTACATCCAAATGACCAGAAATGTCGCTTCTTGCCTCCGCAGACGTGGCTGAAGACTACATTCCAATCTCCTCCTCGCTGTCCAGTTTGGGAACCTTGGACGCAAGCCCCCTCAGCAAGTATGGGAGCCCAGTTTTCCGAATATCGTTTTCTGCTTTGTTTGATTCTGGTCGCTTTCAGTGGCTGGAGTTGGGGGTGGTGGGGGTGGGGGAGTAGGGGTAATGGTGGGGGGAAAAGAGACTTGCTGTTACCTCAGTGAGACGTTCTTGAGTCAAGTCCTGCTCCAGTGACCCATAATCTAGACCAGCACACAAAAGGACTGGAGGAACTCAGCAGGTCAGGCAGCACCAGAATAGAGCTTAGAGTCAGGTTTAGCGTCACCGACGTGCACCGTGAAATTTGCTGTTTTGCGGCGGTGGGCAGCACATTGCAATGCATAATAATTTTTTTTTAAACTATAAGTTACAATGAGAAGTGAGACTTCTTTGCAGGAGGGGCAGGACTGGCAGCTCAATGTTCCTGGGTTCTGTTGTTTTAGACGCGGCAGAGCGGAAGGGGTTAAAGGAGGAGGGGCGGTGTTCCTAGTCAGGGAAAATGTCACGGCAGTGCTCAGACAGGACAGATTGGAGAATTTGTCTAGTGAGGACTCGTGGGTGGAATCAAGGAATAAGAAAGGTATGACCACGATATTACAGACCACCCAACAGTCCTAGGGATTTAAAGGAACAAATCCGTAGAGAGATTACAGACTGTTGCAAGGTAAATAAAATTGTTATAGTAGGTGGATTTTAACTTTCCACATATTGACTGGGACTCCCATACTGTAAAATGACTAGATGGGATAGAGTTTGTCAAAAATGTTTAGGGAAGTTTCCTTCATCAGTATGTAGAAGTCCCAACGAGAGAGTGTGCGATACTGAATTTGCTGTTGGGGAAAGTGACAGAAGTTTGTGTCGGGGAACACTTTGCATCTAGTGCCCATGATGCCAGTAGTTTCGAAGGGAATATGCAAATAAGCAGGTCTAGTCTGTGAGTTGAGATTCTAAATTGGAGAAAGGCCAATTTTGATGGTATCAGAGAGGATCTGGCAAGTGTGGATTGGAACAGGCTGTTTTCTGGCAAAGGTCAACTTGGTAAGTGGGAGGCCTTGACACTTTGAGGGTGCAAAGCTTGTATGTGCCTGTCGAATAAAAGGCAAAGATAACAGGTGTGGGGAACCTTGGTTTTCAAGAGATATCGAGGCCCTGGTTAAGTGTTTTAAGGTGCATAGCAGGTAGGAACAACTGAGGTACTCGTGGAGTAAAAGAAATGTAAGAGAACACTTGAAAAAGAAATCAGGAGGGGTAAAAGTGGTTGTAGCAGACGAAGTGAAGGAGAATCCTAAGGGATGTTAAGAGCAAAAGGATTGTAAGGGACAAAAGTGATCTTCTGGAAGATTAAAATAATAATCCATGCATGGCACTAGGAGAGATCTTAAATGGATATTTTGCATCTGTATTTCCTCAGGAGGCGGACACAGAGTCTATAGAAGTGAGGCAAACCAGCATCAACTTCACGGACCATGTACAGATTGCAGAGGAGGAGGTGTTAGCTGCCTTGAGGCAAACTAGGGTGGATAAATCCCCAGGGCCCTAACAAGGTGTTTCCTTGGACCCTGCGGAGGCAAGTGCAGAAATTGCCAGGGCCCTAGCAGAGAGATTTAAAGCATCCTTAGCCTCAGGTGATGTACTGGAGGACTAGACGATCGCTAATGTTGCTTTCTTATTTAAGAAAAGCTCTAAACGTAAACCAGGAAATTGTAGGCCAGTGAGCCTGACGTCAGTAGTGGGAAAGTTGTTAGAAGGTATTCTAAGGGACCAGATATGCAAGTATTTGAGCAGATGCAGACTGATTAAGGATAGTCAGCATGGCTTTCTGCATGCTGGGTCTTGTCCAACCAGTAGAGTTTTTCGAGGAAGTTACCAGGAAAGTTCATGAAGGCAAGATAGTGGATGTTGTCTACATGGACTTTAGTGAGGCATTGGGCCAAGGTCCCGCATCTGGTCAAGAAGGTTCAATGGCTTGGTATTCAGGATGAGGTAGTAAATTGGATTAGACATTGGCTTTGAGGGAGAAGCCAGAGAGTGGTGGTAGAGGATTGTCTCTCTGACTGGAGGCCTGTGACTGGTGGAGTGCCGCAGGGATCAGTGCTGGGTCCATTGTTGTTTGTCATCTACTTCGATGAACTGGATAATGTGGTTAACTGGATCAGCAAATTTGTTGATGACGCCAAGATCGGGGGTGTAATGGACAGTGAAGAAGACTATCGTGGCTCGCAGCAGGTTCTGGACCAGCTGGGAACGTGGGCTGAAAAATGTCAGATGGAATTTAATGCAGACTAGTGCGAGGTGTTACACTTCAGTAGGGTAGGTCTTAGGTAGTGAATGGTGGGGCACGAAAGAGTGCGGTAGAGGGTCATAAAGAAAGCTGTTGGCACATTGGCAGCTTTAAGTATGGAGTACAGAAGAAGGGAAGTTATGTTGAAGTTGTATATGACATTGAGGCCCAATTTAGGGTATTGTCTGCAGTTTTGCTTACCTACGTACAGGAGAAATGTAAATATTCTATCAAATCTGCTGTCCGAATCCTGAAAGTATGAGATGGGACGGTGTAGAGGGAGCTTCACTCTGTGTCTGACCCCGGGAGTGTGTGATGGGACGGTGTGGAGGGAGCTTCACTCTGTGTCTGACCCCGGGAGTGTGTGATGGGACGGTGCAGAGGGAGCTTCACTCTGTGTCCGACCCCAGGAGTGTGTGATGGGACGGTGTATAGGGAGCTTCACTCTGTGTCTGACCCCCGGGAGTGTGTGATGGGACGGTGTAGAGGGAGCTTCACTCTGTGTCTGACCCCAGGAGTGTGTCATGGGACGGTGTGAAGGGAGCTTCACTCAGTGTCTGACCCCCGGGTGTGTGTGATGGGACGGTGTAGAAGGAGCTTCACTCCGTGTCTGACCCCGGGAGTGTGTGATGGGACGGTGTGGAGGGAGCGTCACTCTGTGTCTGACCCCGGGAGTGTGTGATGGGACGGTGTGGAGGGAGCTTCACTCTGTGTCTGACCCCGGGAGTGTGTGATGGGACGGTGTATAGGGAGCTTCCCTCTGTGTCTGACCCCGGGAGTGTGTGATGGGACAGTGTGGAGGGAGCTTCACTCTGTGTCTGACCCCGGGAGTGTGTGATGGGACGGTGTGGAGGGAGCTTCACTCTGTGTCTGACCCCGGGAGTGTGTGATGGGACGGTGTGGAGGGAGCTTCACTCTGTGTCTGACCCTGGGAGTGTGTGATAGGACAGTGTGGAGGGAGCTTCACTCTGTGTCTGACCCTGGGAGTGTGTGATGGGACGGTGTAGAGGGAGCTTCACTCTGTGTCTGACCCTGGGAGTGTGTGATGGGATGGTGTGGAGGGAGCTTCACTCTGTGTCTGACCCAAATACTCCAAATTAGACCTCGCCGACTTCTTGCACAACTTCAACATAACTCCCCAACTCCTGTACTCAGTACTGTGAGTTGCGAAGGAAGGCTTCTCGTCGCTGCCCCCTTGGTGACTGCAGGGACTGTGTGACGAGTGGATTGAGGAGTGTGGTGGGCCGGTGCTGAATTTCATTGATGCCAACGTCCGACTCTTTTCATCTCTCTTGCAGGAACCTGCTCAAGCTAGCTGAGCTTTTCGAGAAACTCCGGGTAAGTAGGTTCTCTCCACACCCTCCCTCACCCCCACTCCTGCCAACATGGCATCAGCCCAGTCCCTCCCTTCCACATCTCCCCTTCAGGAGGATGCTTAAAGGTCAGGGATCAACTTTACTCATCTTGTGCACACAGTGGCCACTTTATTAGATACAGGTCTTCCGCTGTAGCCTGTCCACTTCAAAGTTCGACGTGCTCTGTGTTCAGAGAAGCTCTTCTGCACACCACTATTGTAACACATTGAGTTACAGTCACCTTCCTGTCAGCATGAACCAGTCTGGCTATTCTCCTCTGATCTCTCTCTCTGATTAACAAGGCGTTTTCACCCACAGAACTGCTACCTACTTGATGTTTATTTTTGCACCTCGGGACAAACTCTAGAGACCGTTGTGTGTGGGGAAAAATCCCAGGAGATGAGCCGTTTCTGAGATGCTCAAACCACCCCATCTGGCACCAACAATCGTTCCACGGTCAAGGTCACTCGGGTCACATTTCCTCCTCTCCTCCCCATTCTGATATTTGGCCTGAACAACAACTGAACCTCGTGACCACGTCGGCATGCTTTTATACATCGAGTTGCTGCCACGTGATTAGCTGGTTGGATATTTGCACTGATTGGGTGTACCTCATAAAGTGGCCACTGAGTGTGTATGAGGTGAGAGGTTAAAGTACAGATGTGGAATAAAATGTGTGTAAATACCAGCATGTGTGTGTACAGTGTGAGCAGCTTTGCTTTAAAGTACGGGGGTGTGGTAATAGATGGAGAGGGATGGGGGGTGGTGTGGTGCTAACCAGAATGATTGATCAGATTAACTGCCTGGGGGAAGAAACTTTGAAGATGGAGTGAAGTTTTCATTTTAGTAGCCCTGTAGAGCCTTCCGGAAGGGATGCTTTGAGAAAAGGCAGTTTACTTATTTTACTGAGAGATGCATGACAGGCCCTTCTGGCCTCATGAGCCGCCTAGCCACCGATTCAACCCGAGCCTAGTCACGGGACAATTTACAATGACCAATTAAACCTGCTAACCAGTACGCCTTTGGACTGTGGGAGGAGACCCACACGTTCATGGGGAGGAAGCACGAAGTCCTTACAGGTGATGTCAGAATTGAACTCGGGGCTTCGACATCTCTCACGGTGATAGTGTCCCACTAGCCACGACGCTGCTGTGGTGCGATAATTTTCCCTGTCCTCCTCTTTTGTCCCGGACACCTACAAGTCCCAGAGCGGTGGTAGGCTGCAGCCAATGCCCTTTTCCGCTGCCCTGACAATTCGCTTCAACCCCATATTTACGGTTTTTTTTGTGTGTGTGTGACTGGAGCTTCAATTTAAAAAGCTGTTGGTTTATCTTTCTCTAGAAATTAGAGGGGCGAGTGGCATCAGATGAAGACTTGAAGCTGTCTGACTTGTTGCGGTACTACACGAGAGATTCGCAGGCAGCCAAGGTAAGCGGAACATCGAGTCCACCCGTTACTTCACCCCGGCTAGCTGCTGCCTCGTCCCTCCTTGTCTGTCCAGGATGCTGGCTGTCCAGGATACCAGTGAATTTGGCTGGGTGCACCCTCTTTCCCCCCTCCTGCTTGCCCCACCTGCCCTCTTGCCCCTTGCATTGATCAGCAACAAATTCCACGACAGGTCTCAGTGATAGCAAGCCTAATCCTGATTCCTGTCGAGCGTCCCCTCAATGGGATGCGAAATATCATCGGCCGGACAAGTCACGCGAAAGCTTCACAGTGGGTGGGGTGGGTTAGAAAGCTTACAGGTGGCGCGAAGGCTGGTGGTGTTGCAGACGGTGTGGAAAGTCGTCACAAAAGGGACACAGACAGGATGCAGAGCTGGGCTGCGAAGTCGTAGATGGAGTCCAGCCCAGAGAAGCGTGAAGTGGTGCAATCTTTACCGTATATCACTGGTCACAGTGTTCCAGTCAGAAACAGTTCTCCACCAGCGCTCTCTGCTTCCTATTACAGCCTGTTACAGCCAGGAAGAGAGTCACCACACAGCCCCAATAAACCCACACTGCTGGCCCCTCTCCCCCCAATGTTAGGTGGTACTTGTGGGCTGTACACAGGTCAGGTTCTTGCAAAGTGGAGGGGGTCTGCAAAAGGCCATTTGGCAGAGATGCTCTGCATCCCTTCCGCTCTGAGCGTTGGAGGTTTAATCATCACTGAACTATACATGAATATCATCAGATCAGAATCGGGTTTATTATCATGTGACATGAAATCTGTTAACGTAGTAGCAGCAGTACAATATAGGAAATAAAAATGATAAATAAAATAAAACATAATAAATAAACAAATCAATTGCATATATTGAATAGGTTTTTTAAAAAGTGCAAAAACAAAAATACTATATATTTTGGGGGGGGGGGGGGAGGGGGGAGAAGTGAGGTAGTGTCCAAAGACTCAATGTCCATTTAGGAATCGGATGGCAGAGGGGAAGAAGCTGTTCCTGAATCGCTGAGTGTGTGCCTTCAGGCTTCTGTACCAACTACCTGATGGTAACAGTGAGAAAAGGGCATGCTCTGGGTGCTGGAGGTCCTTAATAATGGACGCTGCCTTTCTGAGACACCGCTCCCTGAAGATGTCCTGGGTACTTTGTAGGCTAGTGCCCAAGATGGAGCTGACTAGATTTACAACCTTCTGCAGCTTCTTTCGGTCCTGTGCAGTAGCCCCTCCATACCAGACAGTGATGCAGCCTGTCAGAATGCTGTCCATGGTACAACTATAGAAGTTTTTGAGTGTATTTGTTGACATGCCAAATCTCTTCAAACTCCTAATGAAGTATAGCCGCTGTCTTGCCGCCTTTATAACTACATCGATATGTTGGGACCAGGTTAGATCCTCAGAGATCTTGACACCCAGGAACTTGAAGCTGCTCACTCTCTCCATTTCTGATCCCTCTATGAGGACTGGTATGTGTTCTTTCATCTTGCCCTTCCTGAAGTCCACAATCAGCTCTTTCGTCTTACTGACGTTGAGTGCCAGGTTGTTGCTGCGGCACCACTCCACTAGTTGGCATATCTCACTCCTGTACGCCCTCTCGTCACCACCTGGGATTCTACCAATGATGGTTGTATCGTCAGCAAATTTATAGATGATATTTGAGCTATGCCTAGTCACACAGTCATATGTAGATAGAGAGTAGAGCAGTGGGCCTGAGGTGTGCCAGTGTTGATCGTCAGCGAGGAGGAGATGTTATCACCAATCTGCACAGATTATGGTCTTTTGGTTAGGAAGACGAGGATCCAATTGCAGAGGGAGGTACAGAGGCCCAGGTTCTGCAACTTCTTAATCAGGATTGTGGGACTGATGGTATTAAATGCTGAGCTATAGTCAATGAACAGCATCCTGACGTGGGTGTGTGTGTTGTCCAGGTGATCTAAAGCTGTGTGGGGAGCCATTGAGATTGTGTCTGCCATTGACCTATTGTGGCGATAGGTAAATAGCAATGGGTCCAGGTCCTTGCTGAGGCAGGAGTTCAGTCTAGTCATGACCAACCTCTCAAAGCATTTCATCACTGTCGATGTGAGAGCTACCGAGTGACAGTCATTAAGGCAGCTCACATATTTCTTCTTAGGCACTGGTATAATTGTTGCCTTTTTGAAGCAAGTGGGAACTTGCGCCTGTAGCAGTGCGAGGTTGAAAACTCCCTTGAATACTCCTGCTAGTTGGTTGGCACAGGTTTTCAGAGCCTTACCAGGTACTCCATCGGGACCTTCCGCCTTGCGAGGATTCACCCTCTTTAATGACAGCCTAACATCAGCTTCTGAGACAGAGATCACAGGGTCATCAGGTGCAGCAGGGATTTTCACAGCTGTAGTTGTGTTCTCCCTTTCAAAGTGGGCACAGAAGGCATTGAGTTCATCTGGTAGTGAAGCATCGCTGCCATTCATGCTATTGGGTTTCACTTTGTAGGAAGTGATGTCTTGCAGACCCTGCCAGAGTTGCCGTGCATCTGATGTTGCCTCCAACCTCGTTCGAAATTGTCTCTTCGCCCTTGAAATAGTCCTCCACAAATCATACCTGGTTTTCTGGTACAGGCCTGGGTTATCAGATTTGAATGCCACAGATCCAGCCTTCAACAGACAACATACCACCTGGTTCATCCTTGGCTTTTGGTTTGGGAATGAACAGTAAGTCCTTGTGGGCTCACACTCATCCACACAGGTTTTGATGAAGTCGGTAACAGCTGCAGCCAGATTCAAAGATGAATCCCTGAATACAGTCCAGTCCACCGATTCAAAGCAGTCCTGTAGGCGCTCCTGTGCTTCCCTTGTCCAAACCTTCTTGTCCTCACTGCTGGTGCTGCAGTCTTCAGTCTCTGCCTATACTTAGGGAGTAGAAATACTGCTAGGTGACCAGACTTCCCAAAGTGAGGGTGTGGAATAGCGCAGTAGGCATTCTTGATGGTGGTATAGCAATGGTCCAGTGTGTTGTTTCCTCTGGTATTGCAAGTGATCTGTTGATGGTGATTGCTTAGTGATTTTTTTCAGACTGGCCCGGTTAAAATCTCCCAAAACGATCGTGAAGGCGTTAGGGTGTGCTGTTTCGTGCATGTCGACCCCATTACTCAGATCATCTAAAGCCTGACTGACATTGGCCTGAGGTGGAATGTATACTTCTGCCAAAATGGCCCCAGAGAACTCCCGTGGTAGGTAAAAAGGACGGCACTTTACTGCTAGATATTCCGGGTCTGGTGAGCAGAATTGGGACAGCACAGTTACATTTGTGCACCGAGGAGTTGATCATGAGGCATACTCCTCTACCTCTGCTTTTGACAGACTCTGTAGATCTATCCTGACAGTGTATAGTAAACCTGTCGATCTGAATCGCTGCATCCAGTACAGAATGGGTTAATCAGGATTCCATGAAACAAAGGACACACGCAGTCCTAACGTCCCTCTGATTCAGTACCCTAGCTTTTGAGATCGTCAATTTTATTCACCAGAGTTCGCCAGCAAGATAGTCAGTATAGGGAGTTTAAAACCCCGTCTCCTAAAACACACCTGTAATCCTGATCTATGCCCGCACCTCCTCCGAGGTGTCCTCCGTGGGCACTTCGGACCACAATCAGTGTTGTTTCTGTCAGTTTTAAGCAGCGATAGTTCATTTAAACGCAATAAGACATCTTTGTTGACTGTACTGACCTGGGGAGCAGTTGTGCTTTTTAGCTGTATCAGGATGAAATGGGAATATTTAATCGTATCCATTGAGAGTACTGCTGCTACTCGAGTCGTGCCTAGGTGCAGCCGTGTTCCTCTGGGACCAAGGTGGAAAACACATTACCCACAGCGCACAGCACGCATGATTACAGTTTCTCAAAGAAAAATATATTGTAGCTCAAGTCCCTGAGTGGCAATTAATGGCAAGTCGTCCTGGTCCAGCTTGTTCTTCCACTGGATGAACACTGGAGGGCAGCACCAAACAAACTTTGGGACCAGTCCCCCATGTCTGACATGACTAAAATCAATACTGTCCTTGCCAATAGAGTTTGTGTCTTCCCAGTTGCTTTAGAAGGGATCTCTCGCTCAAAAAAAAATGCCATCTTTGATTAATCCCTGCCCAGAATCAAAATCAGGTTTATTATCCCTGACATACGTTGTGAAACTTGTTCTTTTGCAGCAGCAACTGCAGTGAAATACATTAAACTATAATTATGAAAAACTATATTAAGGGAGCAAAAACAGTGAGGTAGTATTCATGGGTTTTCCCTGTCCCCTCACCACTGCCAGGGGGACCTGAGGCTCCTATACCTGCTGCCCAGTGGTGGTAGCAAGAAGGGAGAATGCATCGTGGGAGGAGTGTACCTTGAGGACGGATACCGCTCTCCTGTGGCAGCATTCCATATAAATGCGCTCACAGGTGGGGAGGGCTTTGCCTGTTCACCACCCTCTGTCGCCCTTTTCCATTCCTTGCCATTGGTGTTTCCGTACCAGGCCATGCTGCTGCCCAGGCTACAGGATAACACTGTCCTCAAATTCTAGTTTCTGCCTCTCAGGCTGGGGGAGCAGTACCTCGTAGTCCATCCTGAACTCCTGTCATCAGCCTCGGTTTCTTTAACTCCTGGTAATTTCTCTGCGCCGCCTTCCGTTCCCCATCCTGGTTCCCCTCTCGCCCCGTCTCCTCCTCACCTGGCCCATCACCTCCTTCCGGTTCCCCTTCTTCCTTTACTCCCACAGTCCGCACTCCTCTCCTCCTACCAGATTCTTTCTTCAGCCCTTTACCTTTTCCACCTATCACCCCCCCACCCCGATTCTTATTTCAACAGTCCTCCCCCCTCACCTGGATTCACCTGTCAGCTTGTACTCCTACCCTTCCCTCTCCCACACCCCCTACCACCTTACTCTGGCTTCTTTCCCCCTCCTTTCCAGTTCTGATGAAGGGTCTCGTTCTGCAACACTTATTCCTATCTAGAGATGTTGCCTGGCCTGCTGAGTTCCTCCAGCGTTTTGTATGTATAACTGAAGTACTAGGGTATTTAACATTGTACTAGGGTCTAAGGTAATATTCATCAGTTGGCAAGATGAGTAGGGCCCATGGGAGGCGACTTAGTCCTGATAAGTCGTAAATGCACCTTATGATTAATTTATTTGTAGCAATATTACTTTGTGTTTTATGTGTGGGTGAGTTATATATACTTTGTTGTGTACCTTGGTCCGGAGGAACATTTGTTTTGTTTGGTGGTATACGTGTACAGTTCAAGGGGAAAAAAAAAAGTTCAAAGTAAACTTATTTATCAAAGTCCATATATGTCAACCCTGAGATTTTGTTTTCTTGTGGGCATACACAGTAAATCCAAGAAACACCTCGGAATCAATGCAAGACCACACCCAAGTGGGTGGACTGGGGTGTGTGTGTGTACGTACAAAACACTATGAAAATACAAAAGATTCAAGGGGGATATTAGAAGAAGGTTTTTTACTCAGAGAGTGGTTGGTGTGTGGAATGCACTGCCTGAGTCAGTGGTGGAGGCAGATACACTAGTGAAGTTTAAGAGACTACTAGACAGGTATATGGAGAAATTTAAGATGGGGGGTTATATGGGAGGCAGGGTTTAAGGGTCAGCACAACATTGGGCCGAAGGGCCTGTACTGTGCTGTACTATTCTACGTTCTTTAAAAAAAAAGTTTATCTATTTATTTAGCCCTGGGGCAATTTACAATGACCAATTAACCTGCCAACCGATACGCCTTTGGACTGTGGGAGGAAACCAGAGCACCCGGAGGAGACCCACGCAGCCCCAGGGAGAACGCACGAACTCCTTACGGGCAGTGGCGGGAATTGAACGCCAGCATAATCACGGGGGACAGCTGGTACTGTAAGCCGCTGTGCTGCCGTGCTACCCAAGCAATAAACGTCGAGAACGTGGGATGAAGAGTCCTTGAATGCCAGTCCATAGGTTGTGGGAACAGTTCAATGTTGAGTGAAGTTATCCCTCTGGCTCACGCTCCCGACGGCTGAATGACAATAAACTGAACTTGGTGAACTTTGTAGGGGACTAGTAAGGGTTGGATGAACATAAGATATAGGAGCAGAATTAGGCCATTTGGCCCATCGAGTCTGCTACCCCATTTCAACATGGCTGATTTAATTTCCCCCTCAGCCCCAATCTCCTAGCTTCTCCCCCCACCGTATCTCTTCATGCTCTGACTAATCAAGAATCTAGCAACCTCTGCCTTGCATATACATAAAGACTGCCTCCACAGCTGGCTGTGGCAACGAAATTCCACAGATTCACCATTCTCTGGCTAAAGAAATTCCTCCTCATCTCTGTTCTAAAAGGACACCCCTATATTCAGAGGCTAAGTCCTCTGGTCTGGGACTCTTCCCACCAGAGGAAGCATCCTGTCCATATCCACTCTATCAAGACTTTTCACCATTCGATGGGTTTCAATGAGGTGGCTCCTCATTCTAGTGAGTACAGGCCCAGAGCCATCAACTGCTCTTCGTATGACAAGCCATCCGATTCTGAAATAATTTTTGTGAACCTCCTTTGAACCCTCTCTAATTTCAGCACATCCTTGCTTTTATATTCTAGTCCGACATGGAAGGCTGGTAGGGCCTTGAAGTATCGGGGAAGAGAAGGATCTCTGTACAAGTCCACAAACTCCTCAAGGTGGCAGCACAGACAGATAAGCTGATACTGAAAGTAAACTAGATTCACTCCTGCATTTGTCAGAACACAGAAAATACGAACAAGCAGGTATCTAAAATAGAAAAAAATGAGTGCCCAAAAATGCTCAGCAGGGCAGACACAATATTTCAAGTTGGCCCTTTGACAGAACTCTAAGGGAAACTGAAGGGGGTTGTGGGTCAGGGCATCACTGTAGCCTAGCAGTTAGCGCAATAGCTGCGACCTGGGTTCAATTCCCGCTGCTGTCTGTACACACTCCCTGTAAATGCGTGGGTTTCCTCCAGGTGCTCCGGTTTCCTCCCACATTCCAAAGACATACGGGTTGGGGTGAGTGCGCTGTGTTGGGACAGGAAGCATGGCAACCCTTGTGGGCTGCCCCCAGCACATCCTCGGACTGTGTTGGTTGTTGACACAAACGACTCATTTCACAGTGTGTTCCAATGTACATCACTAATAAAGCTAATCTTTAATAGATTTTTATTCTTTTCTGCGCCTTGTCAATTCAAGGGCTCTTCTGAATACTACAATCTTGTGACCTCTGGCCTAGAACGTCCTCCTGCCTGGGAGTATATATTTTTCTGAAAGATGCTGGAAATCCAGAGCAACACTGGAGGAACTCGGCAGGTCAGGCAGCATCTATGGGGAGGAATAAAGAGTAGATATTCTGGCTGTGTGGATTCAAACACCACCCTTGGAAGGGTCTCAGACTGTTTATTCCTCTCCACAGATGCTGCCTGACCTGCTAAGTTCAAGTATTTAGCATGTGTAACTTGTTTTCTGTGTTAACCTCTGGGTGAAGCGTCTCTTTCGCCAGGTTGAAGGTGCCATGTGAGTTCAGCTGCCCTGTCGTTCCTCTTTAGGACCTCCTGTACCGGCGAGCGCGCTCCCTATCCGATTACGAGAACGCTAACAAAGCCCTGGACCGGGCCCGCATGAAAAACAAGGACGTGAAGCAGGCCGAAGCCAGCCAGCAGCTCTCCTGTCAGAGGTTCGAGAAGCTCTCTGAGTCAGCCAAGCAAGGTAGGACGACAAGACATGGGAGCAGAACCTGACCCATCGAGTCTGCCCTACCATTCCATCACGGCTGATTTATTATCCCCCTCCATCCCATTCTCTCACCTCCTCCCCATAACTCTTGATGCTCTGACTAATCAAGAACCTATCAACCTTTACTTTAAATATACCCAATGAATTGGCCTCCATAGCTGTCTGTGGCAATGAATTCCACAGATTTGCCACCCTCTGGTTAAAGAAATTCCTCCCTGTGTCCATTCTAAAGTGACATCTTCTATTCTGGTCCCAGACTCTCCCACTATGGGAAACAATCTCTCAATGTCCACTCTGTCTAGTCCTTTCAATATTGTGTGTGAGAGAGAAACTTGTGTGTGACTGAAAAACTGCTTGGGTTTGTCCACTGTTTATGAGACTCGGAGGATTGCCATCCCTACCTTCTCCAGGTAAGCTAAGTCACCAGAAAGATATAGCTGTTCGATATGAAGTAGTCTTTTGTTTGACAAAAATGAGACACTCTTTGAAGGAAGAGGTCAGTTTAACCCGATATTGCATGATGTTTTGTATACTGAGGGACAATTCCATATTTACAATGCATCTACAATGCTTCCTTTGAATTACATGCACCTCTTTTGCATCCACGCTCCGGACACCCAAAGTGAATGTTAAATCGGCATTGTCTAGTTTTTGCAATTGGAGCCTATTGTTCAGAGCTGCACTTTAAATTTAATCTGCAGTCCACATTCAGGTTTAAAGATTGGTTGATGAAATTAGTTCCTGAATTAATACTTTGCGATACAGCCCAAGTCCAGAATATTCCCTGGCACCTGCAGTCCCACGGTGTTATGCCAAACTTTTCACCTGCTCTAAAACCAGTCTAGCCCTTCCCTCGCACGTGACGCTCCTTGCTCTCTCAACCATGTGCCTTGTCTTACGTGGAGGGAAATGTTAAGATTCAGATTCGGTTAGATTTAGACTTGTTTATCGAAACACAGTGAAATGCGCCATTTGCGTTTACAACCAACACACCCAAGGATGTGCTGTGGGCAGCCGGCAAATGCTGCCGTATGTTCTGGCGCCAACGTAGCACGCTCGCCATGCTGAACAGAACAACAAGAAACAAAACAAGCCCCTTCCCCCTCTCCCACCCCCACACAGACAGCCCTCCGACTCCGGGTTAGACTTCCGGGTTTCCAGTCTTCAGCTGGAAGTACTGATTAGAACCGATTCAATACCGAAGGTCGATTGGAAGTCGGAAGGTTTTATCCCAGTGGCCTCCAGCTTTCAGCCATCAGGCTACAACTTCCCAACTTGTAATCGACCTTCAGTATCGCTCCCTTGACCAGCCGATGACAGGACCCCGTGGTTCAAACTCCGAGCACACAGACTGACCGGCCCTCCTGCTGGAACAACAACGGGTGTCCTTTATTCCGTCCATATCACTGGCTTTCGAGCACAGAGCAGTGGTTTGCACCGATGCCAGGGACATTCGCTCTATCGCTCTTCCACCTTTTATTGATGGGGTGGTAAATTGGATGAGTAAGTATGCAGATGATACTAAGATAGGTGGAGTTGTGGATAATGAAGTAGGTTTTCAAAGCCCGCAGAGAGATTTAGGCCAGTTAGAAGAGTGGGCTGAAAGATGGCAGATGGAGTTTAATGCTGATAAATGTGAGATGCTACATTTTGGTAGGACTAATCAAAATAGGACATACATGGTAAATGGTAGGGCATTGAAGAATGCAGTAGAACAGAGGGATAGGGTGGTGAAGAAAGCTTTTGGTATGCTGGCCTTTATAAATTGGAGCATTGAGTATAGGAGTTGGGATGTAATGTTAAAATTGTACAAGGCATTAGTAAGGCCGGATTTGGAGTATTGTGTGCAGTTTTGGTCACCGAATTATAGGAAAGATGTCAACAAAATAGAGTACAGAGAAGATTTACTAGAATGTTTCATCACCTAAGTTACAGAGAAGTGTTGAACAAGTTGGGTCTTTATTCTTTGGAGCGTAGAAGGTTGAGGGGGGACTTGGTAGAGGTATTTAAAATCATGAAGGGGATTGATAGAGTTGACGTGGATAGGCTCTTTCCATTGAGAATGGGGGAGATTCAAACAAGAGGACATGAGTTGAGAGTTAGGGGGCAAAAGTTTAGGGGTAACATGAGGGGGAACTTCTTTACTCAGAGAGGGGTAGCTATGTGGAACGAGCTTCCAGCAGAAGTGGTTGAGGCAGGTTCGATGTTGTTATTTAAAGTTAAATTGGATAGATATATGGACAGGAAAGGAATGGAGGGTTATGGGCTGAGTGCAGGTCGGTGGAACTAGGTGAGAGTGGGAGTTCGGCACGGACCAGAAGGGCCGAGATGGCCTGTTTCCGTGCTGTAATTGTTATATGGTTATTCTCCCCTTCAATTCTTCCCTGCCACTTAACTAAGCTACAGTGGCCGTTGTAACTCACCGACCCGCGTGTCTGTGGGGTGTGGGAGGAAAATGGAAACTTGTTAACTCCAGGTACAGCCACTGCTCACAGATCCAAGTTCCACCCCGACCTCTTGTGCTGTCTCTGTGGCGTTTGCATGTTCTGCATCGTAGGTGGAGGCACGGGTCGAGTGGGCAGCCAGAGCAGACGTGGCTATACCAGGGAGCGCGATTTTAAGATGATTGGAGGGAAGTGTAGGAGAGATGTCTGGGGTATTTTATTTACACAAAGAGCGGTGGGTGTCTGAAATGCACTACCAGGAGTGATGGTGTAGGCAGATACATTAGGAACGTTTCAGAGACTCTTGGGTACATGGATGATAGGAAAAATAGAGCGATACGTGGGAGGGAAGGGTTAGATCAATCCTGGAGGAGGTTAAAGGGTCAGCATAACATTGTGGGCCGAAGGGCCTGCACTGTGCTGTCGTGTTCCCAGTGACTGTCCGGGTATCTCCTGGGTGCTTTAGTGTCCTCACACACCCTAATGACATGGGGGGAGGGTGCAGGGGTGGTGGGTTAATCCCCCCCCCCCAAGTGTATGGGTGAGGGTAGAACCTTGGGAGGGGGTATATGTCCTGTCCCGGTTGGGGTGGGGAGGTGTAACTGGTCCCCCACTGAGGGTCAGAGTTGTGTGTGTGAGATCTGTGCCCCAGTGAGGGGGTGTGTGTGTCAAGTCCCAAGTGACAGTCAGAGAGAGAGTGTGTGTGTGTGAAATTTTCCTTCCCTCTGTCTCCGCCAGTCTCACTTCCTCCCCCTTCCTCTGCAGAACTCACAGACTTCAAAGTTCGTAGAGTCTCCGCCTTCCGAAAAAACATGATCGAGATGACCGAACTGCAGCTGAAACACGCCAAGGTGGGTATTGGCCATCCAGGGGTAGCACTGTCCCTCCAGCAGGTGCTGAAGGGCAAATCCAACCCCGTGCCCTGGTTTCCTCCCACGTTCCAAAGGCGCACGGGTTAGGGTTGGAGTTAGCGAGTTGTGGGCGTGCCATATTAGCGCTGGGAACGTGGCGACACTTGCAGGCTGCCCTCAGCACCATCCTCTGACTGTGTTGGTTGTTGACGCAGGTAACACATTTCTGCAGACGCTGGAAATCCAGAGCAATACAGACAAAATGCTGGAGGAAGAGCAGGTCAGGCAGCGTCTATGGAGGGGAATAAACTGCTGGGATTCTGGGTGGAGACCCTTTGTCAGGACTGGAGAGGGAGGGGGAAGAAGCCAGAGTAAGTTGAGGGAGAGGGGGAATGAAGTAGGAAGCTGGGTGGAAGAGGTAAAGGACTGGAGAAGAAGGAATCTGACTGGAGAGGAGAGTGGGCCATGGGCGGAAGGGAAGGAGAGGGGAACCAGAATGGAGAATAGAAAAAGCCAGAAGGGGGAGAAATCGATGTTCGTGCCATCAGGTTGGAGGCTAACCCAGATGGAGTACGAGGTGTTGTTCCTCCAACCTGAATGTAGCCTCCTCTTGACAGTAGAGGAGGCCACGTCAGAAAGTCAAATTGAAACGGGAGGCAGCTGGGAAACCCCGCCTTTTGCGGTGGATGGAATGGAGGGGTATGTTTCAATGAACCTGTGACAAGTAAGTCGAGTCTTTAAAATCTTTAAGTCGAACTACCTTTGCAATTAACATCTGCAGAGGGAAAACAAGTGACTGTTCAGCCCTTTGAGTCTGCTCCCCCCCTCCCCTCGGACTATTCGTTGGGATCGAGATAGACCATCAATCGCAATATGTGATCACGTCCCTCTGTCGAGAAACTTCAGTCACAGAATGGACTCAGGCCCTTTGGCCCAACTCGTCTCTGCCAGCCCAGAATCCCAGTTAAGCTAATCCCATTTGGTTTATCTCTGAATCAGGGGTTCCCAACCTGGAGTCCACTGACCCCCTTGCTTAACGGTATCAGTTCATTGCACTTTAGGAAAAAAGGTTGGGAACTGCTGCTCTAGACCCTTCCTATCCATCTACCTGATTAAAGACATAAATCAGCTTTATTTCTTTTACACAGTGAAGCGCGTCATTTGCGTCAACAAGTATCACAGCCCAAGGATGTGCTGGGGGCAGCCCGCAAGGGTCACCATGCTTCCGGCACCAACATGGCATGCCCAGAACTCCCTAACCCTAATCCATACGTCTGTCTTTGGACTCTTGGGGGAAACCAGAGCATCCGGAGGAATCCCACGTGGTCACGGGGAGAACGTGCGGACTCCTTGCAGAGAATTGAACTCCGATCTTGCCTCTGCCTCCCTTCTCAAGGGGCAGTCGGCAGGACAGTAACTCCTTGCCTTGCTGGTGACACCCAGATTCAATTTTTTGGTAGATCTCTTCTTGTGGTCTTGCAAAAAAAAAAAAAAAAAGTTCTTCATTTGGAAAACTCGCTGCTTGCTGTCTAGAACTCAGCAGCATCCAGAGACAGAAATAAGCAGTCGACATTTTGCTCCGAGACCCTTCTTCAGCCCTTAACGGCTTCAACTCTTCTCTTCCACCCACCACCCCCCGCCAACTCATCTGGTCCCATCTATCACCTGTCAGCTTGTACTCCTTCCCTCCCGCTCCCCACCCCACCTCCGAGCGTTTCCACAACTTGCACCACAAGCAGGAATTCCCGGTGGCCAAACGTTTAAATTTCCGTTCCCATTCCCGTGTGTCCATCCATGGCCTCTTGTGCCAAGTTGACGACACCTGCAGGGTGGAGGAGCGACACCTTGTATTTTGTCTGGGTAGCCTCCAACCTGATGGCGTGAATATCAATTTCTCCTTCGGGTGCACGAGTTTCTGCCCCCATTCCCCACTCTGACCTTTGGCTTCTTCTCACCTGCCTATAACTTCTCCCGGGCCCCCTCCTTCCCTTTCTCCCATGGTCCACTCCCCTATTATATTCTTTCCTCACCAGCCCTTGACCTATCCTACCCACCTGGCCTCACCTTTCACCTTCTACCCATCCTCTTTTTCCCTCACCCCCACCTTTTTATTCTGGCAGCTTTCCCTCGTCCTTCTCAGTCCCGACCCAAAACATTGACTATTAATTCTTCCCCGTAAGTGCTGCCCACCTGCTGAGTTCATCCAGCATTTTGTGTGTGTTGCTCTGGGAATTCCAACATCTGCAGAATCCCTTGTTACAGCTGTTTATTTAAGTTTACTATCATGCTCTGATCCTCAATTAAGTAATTTTTAAAATGTTCCCTTAGTGTTTTTAAATATTCTCACCTTTGTTTTAAATGCCTTTACTTCCTTACACCCCGTTACCCCGCTGGCGTTGGGGGGCAGCAGTGAAGGTCCTCCATCTCTGGCAGTGTCCGTGGCTTCCTTCATCGTGTCAGGAGCTTCCTCTCGGCTTTCACCACTGTCAGTCACGCGAGTCCTGAGTGGAGACTCGGGAATACCGTCACACTCGGATGGAGGAGGATTCGTCGTTACTGTTTCCATAAGTTCTGTTTGACCAGTCAGGGTTGTTTCAGCTGAACCCTGAACCTGGCAGACCACTCATAGTCTGACCTCTACCCTTTGACCTGTTTGGCATGGGTGACCCTCCCATTCTAGCCCTGAGCTCTGAAATTATCTCCCTTTTTTTTTAAATATTAAGGTTAAATATTAAACACACGCAAACCATTGGAGGTCCACAGCTTCCTCTACTGCCACGATGAGGGCCCCCTCAGTTAGGGGAGCGGCACCTCGTATTTCCTCTGGGTCGCCTCCAACCTGACGGCACGAATCTGCCCTGGTTAAGTTCTCGGTCTCCAAATATTTTTGCGAAGAGAAGCACGCTTCAGCTGTGCAGCAAGTTGCAAGGCGTTTGAAAACGCGGCGATGTTAATCATTTATTTTTCCTTTTCCGCTTCCAGGCCAACCTGCTGCTCCTGAGAAACTGCCTGAGCACGTTGCGAGAAGAACAGTAGTTAATTGTTTCCACGTGTGTGTGTGTGTATGTGTGTATGTTGAGGTGTGGTCCCCCACTCTGTTCATCATCATGTTCCCATTGTTTTTGGGGCTGGGGCGGTGGAATGTCAGCGCTCCTGCTTGCTGCCAGTCTCCCCCCCCCCCCCCCCATTTTTAAAAAAACAATTTTGTCTCAAGTCTTAAGCACCCCACAATTTGGTGACAGGCTCAGCGGACAGCAAGAGTTCTGACCGTTCTCCCACCGATTAAGGGTGCACGTGTTCTCACTCCCACCCAGCCCCGGAGAATCTGTACAGGGTGGACGGGGAAGCCTGTCAGAAGTTCGCAACTACTCGACCTCTCACTGCAGATAGATCCCCTCCTCTGTTGTAACCTTCACCCACCCCCCAACTACAGTTGACTCTGAGCTCTCCCAGTGTTGACTCCGTGCAGTACTGAATGATCCCCCTGCCTGACTTCACACTTCCCTCTATGAATTTTGGGCCCCCCCCCCTCAATTTGATTCTACCCCCTGAAGATGACCCTCAGAGGTCTGCTTGCGATCTTAAAACCCAATTGCAAGAAGATGCCTTGCAATCACCAGCTCTCCAGGGCTAGTTAAATACAAACAAACCATTGGTTATACTCAGCGGGTCAGGCAGCATCTGTGGGGGAAAGTGGTTCACTAGCACTTGAAGGTCTTCGACCTGAAATATTAATTCCCTTCCGCTGCTCTGCCTATACTTGTTATTTATAAATGCATCTATACCTGATGCAAGAATGCCACGATACAGGAGAGAAAATGGTCACTTAACTGCTCATCGTGAGCCTGGACCCCCCCTCCCCCTGCACTTTGCAGGTCAACGTTCTTGCCCGTCCTCTGTCCTAACCCTGCCGCAGGTTTGTCTGGCACACTGGTGTAGAGCAAGTTTTCCCCTGTCTGACTTGTGCTGTCCTTGCCCAGGGAGTGTTTGAAGTGCCAATGTGTTCTTCGTCTTTGGTCCCACCAATCCCTTACGCTTTTTTTTAAAGAAACAACAGATCGGGGACCAAAACGCCCGCCGCCCTTGTCGAGAGACCTTGCTCCTTGCAGGCGTGGCCGTTTGGAGTGCCTAGTTATCTCTGTTGTTGGAGTCGGTCATACTTGAGGTAAAGCTCGGGCTGTTGTATAAAAGGCAGCAAGAGTTCAGCTTGGCTGCTTCCACGGAAAATTTTCGTTTTGTCCTAATGGGTAAATGTTTAAATTCTTCGTCTCGGGCAATTCTTCAACCAGCTCCCAATCAGTTTAACCCTCTGATTTCTAAATAAAACGTGGCTGAATTTCATTTGCGTGCGTTGATTCTCCCACGCGTTTCGGAGTGTCTTGCGAGCTGGCCAGGGGTCTGTCGTTCTGGTGGGAGTGATCGCGGGTGACGGTGCATGGCGATCGTCAGTGTTGCTATGTGAAATGACTGCCTCTGGGGAATGAGAAGTCTGGTTTCGTTAACTGGCAAAGAACAGAATTCTTTGTGAATGTTCAGAACCTCTCTGTGTGAGCCCTTGGAATAGTGAGGACATAGAATGTGAAGGAACAGTACAGGCCTTTCGATCTACGATGTTGTTCCAATCTTTCAGCCAGTCTAAGACCAATCTAACCATTCTCTCCTACATAGACACCTGAATGATAGACAAATAGAGGACTATTTAAGAGTTTCTTAAATCCTCCTAATACTGCAGACTCTTTGATTAATGGTAAGGCTACATGGCATAAAGATTAGATTAAGGGCATCCATTAGTCTTGCGAGACCATGGATCTGCGCCTGGAAAGTCTTCACTCTCCAGGGCGCAGGCCTGGGCAAGGTTGTATGGAAGACCGGCAGTTGCCCATGCTGCAAGTCTCCCCTCTCCACGACACCGATGTTGTCCAAGGGAAGGGCATTAGGACCCATACAGCTTGGCACCAGTGTCATCGCAGAGCAATGTGTGGTTAAGTGCCTTGCTCAAGGACACAACACGCTGCCTCGGCTGGGGCTCGAACTCACGACCTTCAGGTCACTAGTCCAATGCCTTAACCAGTTGGCCACGTGCCCACATAGGCACCTGAATGATAGACGAGTAGAGGACTATGTAAGCATAGCATAAATTCATGGCATAAAAAAGATTGGGGAAACCCTGCTCTATCTGTAATACCCCCACCCCTGGGGGGGCAGGGAATGAACCACTTCTGATGACCCTTCCCAATAATTTCCTCCAATCACCTACAAATTATGCCCCCCCCCCATATTAGCCATATCCGCCCTCGGAAAGTGTCTCTGGCTGCCCTGTTTACTCACTCTGTGCCCCTTGTTATCTTGTACATCTCTATCAAGTCACCTCTCTAAAAGAGAAAAGCCCCAGCTCGCTCAACATCTCCTCTGAAGACATGCTCTCTAATCCAGGCAGCATCCTGGTGAATCTTCTCTGCGCCCTCTCTAAAGCTGCAGCATCCTTCCTATAGTGAGGCGACCAGAACTGAACACCATACCGCAAATACAGGCTCACAACCCAGTAGTGAGTGGGCACACAGTTCGTCCCCCCCCATCACTCCAAAGTCACCTCAGGTCGAACGGCAGATTTCACTGCAAGTTCCATTTAATTATTTTATTTGGAATACGGCGCAGGACGCGCCCAGCACACCACCACCATGCTCCCGGCGCCACCGTGGCATGCCCACAACTCACGAACCCTGGTCCGTACGTCTTCGGGCCGTGGGAACACCCGGAAGAAGCCCGCGCTGTCACCGGGAGAACGTACAAACTCCTCTCAGCGGCAGGAATTGCACCCCGATCTCGCAGCTGGCGTCGGGGAGCGATGTGCTAACCATTACCCGACCATAAAGGAGGCAGGAGGAACTCGGAGGGTCGGTCTGCATCTGTGGAGGCAGAGGGACAGTGAACATCTCTGGGCATCGGGCTGAAGTGTTGATCCTCTATCTGCCTCCGCAGATGGCTGCCTGACCTGCTGGGTTCCTCCAGTGGATCATTTTTTAAATATATATATTGCTGTCTGACAAGCAAGCTGGTTCTTGCATTGCATGCTCTGTGCATTAACTAGTAGATACACTTAACTCCTTATAGCTGGGCTTTGGGAATGGGCCTCCAAGCGTGCCTTTGTACCGCCATCCCATCAACTGACCGTGCCTTGCTTTGGGAATGCTGAGCGGTAAGGTTATAAGCTGGAAGGAGTCACGGGGGGGCCTGGGTCGCTGCAGTTTGAGGCTCATGGGTCAGCCTTTTTGGGATTCGGAGGCCCAGTGTCTGAGAGTCTGGGGCCAAGGACTGGAAAGCCAGAGGGGTTAGAGAGGTGTGTGTGTGTTTTGATGTTTTGCCTCGTTTCATTATTTTCTGCTGAACGCGGTGGAGGGGCTACGTTAGTGCCAGAACGTGCACTTGCCAGCTGGCCACCTTGGGTTGCGTTGGTTGTTGGCACAAACGCTGCTTTTTCACTGCAACGCACAAAATGCTGGGGGAGCTCGGCGGGTCGGGCAGCATCTGTGGAGTGAGAGTACAGTCAGCATTTTGGACCAAGACCCAGCATCAGGACTGGAAAGGAAGTGGGCGGGGGGGATGCCCGAATAAACAGGTGGAGTGAGGGGAAGGATGACAAGCTAGATGGGTAGGAAAGCTAAAGAGTTGAAGGAAGAGGAATCTGATAGGAGAGGAGGCATTTCACTGTATGTTCCAATGTACATGTGACTCTGAATCTAATGGTGCTGTATTCAGTTAAAGATGGACCTGCCCTGGGACCACACCCCTCCCATCCATGTACTTGTCCAAACTTGCCTTCAACGCTGAAATTGAGCTCACGTCCACCACTTGTGCTGGTAACTCGTTCCATACTCTCACCACCTGAGTGAAGAAGTTTCCCCTCATGCTCCCCTTAAACTTAACCTTTCACCCTTAACCCCCTCTGGTTGTAGTCCCACCCAACCTCTATCCCTTGGAACATAGAAGATTGAGGAGAGATTTGATAAAAGTCAATCTTTCCTTGTAACTCAGGTCCTCCAGATGCAACACCTTTGTAAATTTTCTCTGTACTCTTTCAACTTTGTTTATATCTTTCTTTTCAATAGATGACCAGAACTGTACACTATATGCCAAATTTGGCCTCACCAACGTCTTATACAACTTCAACATAACATCCCATCTCCTGTACTCAATATATTGATTTATGAAGGCCAATGTGCCAAATGCTTTCTTTACAACCCTATCTACCTGTGATGTCACTGTCTATGAATTATGGGCCTGTATTCCCAGATCCGTTTGTTCTACCACACTCCTCAGTGCCCTACCATTCACTGTGTAAGACCCACCCTGGTTAATCCCACCAAAGTGCAAAGCCTCACTCTTAAGTAACACACACAAAATGCTGGTGGAATGCAGCAGGCCAGGCAGCATCTATAGGAAGGGTTACAGTCAATGTTTCGAGTCGAGACCCTTCGACAGGACTAACTGAAAGAAGAGATAGTAAGAGATTTGAAAGGGGGAGGGGGAGGTCGGAAATGATAGGAAAATCGGTTAGCAGACAGGAAGCAAAGAGTGGGAATAAACGGGACCTTTTCAGAATGGCAGGCAGTGACTAGTGGGGTACCGCAAGGCTCAGTGCTGGGACCCCAGTTGTTTACAATATATATTAATGACTTGGATGAGGGAATTAAATGCAGCATCTCCAAGTTTGCGGATGACACGAAGCTGAGTGGCAGTGTTAGCTGTGAGGAGGATGCTAAGAGGATGCAGAGTGACTTGGATAGGTTGGGTGAGTGGGCAAATTCATGGCAGATGCAATTTAATGTGGATAAATGTGAAGTTATCCACTTTGGTGGCAAAAATAGGAAAACAGATTATTATCTGAATGGTGGCCGATTAGGAAAAGGGGAGGTGCAACGAGACCTGGCTGTCATTATACACCAGTCATTGAAAGTGGGCATGCAGGTACAGCAGGCGGTGAAAAAGACGAATGGTATGCTGGCATTTATAGCGAGAGGATTCGAGTACAGGAGCAGGGAGGTACTACTGCAGTTGTACAAGGCCTTGGTGAGACCACACCTGGAGTATTGTGTGCAGTTTTGGTCCCCTAATCTGAGGAAAGACATCCTTGCCATAGAGGGAGTACAAAGAAGGTTCACCAGATTGATTCCTGGGATGGCAGGACTTTCATATGAAGAAAGACTGGATGAACTGGGCTTGTACTTGTTGGAATTTAGAAGGTTGAGGGGGGATCTGATTGAAACGTATAAGATCCTAAAGGGATTGGACAGGCTAGATGCAGGAAGATTGTTCCCGATGTTAGGGAAGTTCAGAACGAGGGGTCACATTTTGAGGATAAAGGGGAAGCCTTTTAGGACCGAGATTAGGAAAAACTTCTTCACACAGAGAGTGGTGAATCTGTGGAATTCTCTGCCACAGGAAACAGTTGAGGCCAGTTCATTGGCTATATTTAAGAGGGAGTTAGATATGGCCCTTGTGGCTATGGGGATCAGGGGGTATGGAGGGAAGGCTGGGGCAGGGTTCTGAGTTGGATGATCAGCCATGATCATAATAAATGATGGTGCAGGCTCGAAGGGCCGAATGGCCTACTCCTGCACCTATTTTCTATGTCTCTATTAAGACAGAAGGAGCCAAGAGCTGGAAAGTTGATTGGCAAAAGGGATATGAGAGGATCATGGGACGGGAGGCCCAGGGAGAAAGAAAGGGGAAGGGGGGAAGCCCAGAGAATGGACAAGAAGTATAGTGAGAGTGACAGAGGGAGAAAAAGGAGAGAGGAAAAAAAGTAATGGGTGGGGTACCCTTGTCTGACCATAAGACATGGGAGCAGAATTAGGCCTATTAAGTCATTTAATCATGGCTGATCGTTTTTATTCCCCAACCCCCTCAGCCACGTTCCCTGGCCTTCTCCCTGTAACCTCTGATGCCATGTCCAGTGGAGCTCTGCCTTGAATACACCCAACGATTTTGCCTCCACCACTGCCTGTGATGATAAATTGCACAAGTTCACCACCGCATTAAATTCCATCGGCCTTTTTTCAGCTGATGCAGATCCCTCTGCAAGTCTTCATAGCCTTCCTCGCTGTCCACTACACCCCCAATCTTGGCGTCATCTTCAAATTTGCTGATCCGGTTAACCACATTATCATCTAGATCATTGATTAAATGACAAATAACAACTGATCCCTGCATCACTCCACTAGTCACAGGCAACCATCTACTACCACTCTGGTTTCTTCCAGTGAATAATCCAATTTACTACCTCACGTTAAATGTTGTCCTGTTGTATGACTTGGGAGATCGTGGTCTTTTGACCATGACTGTGCTTGGAAAATTTTTCTACAAAAGTGGTTTTCTACTGCCGCCTCCTGAGCAGTGTCTTTACAAGGTGGGTGATACCTCTGGTGATTATCAGTACTCTTCAGAGATTGTCTAGCCTGGGGTCAGTGGTCGCATAACCAGGACTTGTGATATGCACCGTCTGTTCATACGACCATCCACCACCTGCTCCCCTGGCTTTGCGTCACCCTGATCAAAGGAGATACACCTTGCCCAAGGGTGACCTGCAGGCTAGCAGAGGGAAGGAGCACCTTACACCTCCTTTGGTAGAGACATCGACACCCAAATACAGCCCCTTTAAATTCAGGTTTACCACGTGTAAATCAAACTCACAAATAAAGCTAATCTCATGATTTTAGAACTAATCCCTCTGCTTAACTCAAAACAGCACCATTGAAGTCAGACTCAGATGTATGTAGTAAAGATCCAAAATACATTTATTATCAAAGTTTTTTATGCAGTATACAACCCTGACACTCGTCTTCTCCACAGACAGCCACGAAACAAAGAAACACCATGGAACTTGTTCAGAGAAAAATATCAATCTCTCCCCTCATGCGCAAAAAAAGGTGAGGAACACTGAATATAAAACACAAGATCAAAAATGTCCAGGCATGTTCAGTTCCACTCAGTTATCACACGTACATCAGGACTCGCAGTGGAATGTGTTGTTTGCCTCAAATTAAATCAGCGAGGATTGTGCTGAAGGCAGCCATAGGTTTTGTTGGATGCTAGCAGCCCACCCCACGACTTTCTAACCTTAACCCATGTACAGTATATTTTGGGAGCGTGGGAAAAAAGTTGGGCAGTCAAGAGAACATACAAGCTCCTTGCAGGCAGCGCTGATAACTGAACCCTGATTTTCTACACTACCACACTGCCCTCGTTTCGGTAAGTGCACAGAAAAGCTGCCGCCAGCTTTTGTGTTGTACGTTCCTGGACTGGGGAGGGCGAAGAGAATCTTTAAGTTTACACTGTAGGTTGAGTCTGCAGTGAGGAAGGGAAATGCAACGTTGGCACTCATTTCAGGAGGACTAGGACATTAAAAAGAATGATGTAATGCTGTAGCTTAATAAGTCATTGGTCAGACCACTTTTTTTTTCCAAGTCAAGTTTATTGTCACTTAACTACAATCATGTATACTGTCAAACAAAACACACAATAACTTAGCCAAGTAAGGATAAAATCTACAAATGAGTTACGCACAGATAAACAATCTGAAGTGCATAAACTAAATATTGCCGGCCACAGTACATCGCTCCAAATGTGATGTGGCAAGGAGTTCAGAAGCCTGACAGTCTGAGGGAAGAAACTTTCCCATCCTGACCATTCTTGTCTTTACTAATCGGAGTCTCCTGCCTGATGGTAGAAAGTCGAGGATGCTGGATGGATGGGTGGGATCCTTGATAACACTAAGGGCCCTGCGCGCTGATAAATGTCCTCGATGGATGGTAGGGAGACCCCTATGATCCCAGCTGATCATTTTCACTGTGGGGATTTCCGATCCGATGCCTGTCTGCTCCCCCACCAGATGGAGATGTAACTTGTCAGAACACTGAATGGTGCTCCCGTAAAATTAAGATGGTAGCCTCATTTGCCTCAATATCCTCAGGACGTGGAAGTGCTGCTGTGCCTTCTTGTTCAGGGAGGTGATATTAAAGGACCAGGTGAGGTCATCCGTGATGTGAACTCCAAGGAACTTGGTGCAGCATTGCACTCTCTCTACAGAGGAGCCGTGTATCCACCTCCCTGAAGTCCTCAATGATTTCCTTTGTCTTCTCCAAGTTCAGACCTGGGTTGCTCTTCTCACACCAATCCAGCAGCTGCTTCATTTCCTCTCTGTACTCCGTCTCATATCGTTGTTGCTGAGGCCAAGTTCTGTTGTGTCATCCGCAAACTTGCCACGGTTTGAGTTGGATCCTGCCACGCAATCGTGCGTCAGCAGTGTGAGCGGCCGTGGGCTGAGGCACAGCCTCGGGGAGTGCCAGTGCTCAGTGAAATGGGACGAGAGACATTTCTGCCCACACGGCCTGACTGTCCTTTCTGCTAAGAAGTCCAGGATCCAGTTGCAGAGGGAGGTGTTGAGACCCAGCGACGACAGTGTCCCCACGTTTCTGGGGTATGGTGGTGGTTGAACACTGAACTGAAATCTATAAACAGTCTTATATGGGACCACATTTTCCAGTTGGGACAGGACTGAGAGGTGGGCAGAGGCTATAGCATCATCGGTGGATCAATTCGAGGGAAAAGGTACAATGTAGCCGGAAGATGGGCTTTTATGTGCTCTGTGACCAGCCGTTCAAAGCAATTCATGATGGTGGATGTTAATGCCAGTTGACAATGGTCACTTAGGCAGTTTGTCA
The DNA here is from genome assembly GCF_030028105.1 of Mobula birostris. Lineage (NCBI taxonomy): Eukaryota > Metazoa > Chordata > Chondrichthyes > Myliobatiformes > Myliobatidae > Mobula > Mobula birostris. Next base: position 5,584,040 of record NC_092397.1, read on the forward strand.
CTCTTCGTTGGCACTGGATGGTTGCTGTCTTGAAAACTGGGAGGACAATGGGTTGCTCCAGAGAGATGTTGACTACATCCATCGGTGCCTCAGTTAGCTGTGCTGAAGTATTGTGAGCAGGTTTAGACTCCATATCTAGGAAAGGTTGTGCTAGCATTCAAGACGATCCAGAGGAGGTTCACAAGAATTATCCTGGAAATGATCTGGGCTAGTACTCTCTGGAGCTTAGAATAACATAGGGGGAATTTCATTGAGACTTAGTGAATATTGAAAGGTGTAGAGAGATTGGATATGATGTTGTTCATATCGTGGGGGAGTCTAGGATCAGAGGGCACAGCCCCAGAATAGAGGGAGGTCCATTTACAACAGAGATGAGGAAGAATTTCTTTGGCCGGAGGGTGGTGAATCTGTGGAATTTATTATCACAGACGGCTGTGGAGGCCGAGTCACTGGATATATTTAAAGCGGAGGTTGATAGGTTCTTGATTAGTCAGGATATCAAAGGTTACGGGGAGAAGGCAGGAGAATGGGGTTGAGAGGGATAATAAATCAGCCATGATCAAATAGCAGACACAATGGTGAATGGTCTAATTCAGCACCAATGTCTTAAGGTCTAAAAGTATTTACTGAGTTAGATGAGTAGAAATCTTTATTGTATTTGCCCCAGTCCTGCTTGAAACTTTAAACCCTGCAGTGCTACGGTGCTACAGAACTTGGAATTGAAATACAAAAATTAATAATTGGGTGGTTAGGGCAGCACTGATCCACACCACTCCTCTGCTGACTGCTGGAGGTGATTCTTCGACTGGTCCACTCACCCACAGTTAAAGATTGGGGTTGGGAGTCAAAGGCCTTAAGAGTGGTACTGGGCCATCTTGCCATGGCCATTTGTTTTCCCTCTCAACCCTATTCTCCCCGAAGCCCTTGAGGCCCTCACTAGTCAAGAACCCGTCAAACTCCGTTTTTAAGTGTACCCCATGACTTGGCCTTCACAGCCATCTGGGGCAATGAATCCCACAGATTCGCTGTCCTGTGGCGCAAGAAATTCCTGGTATGTACATTCTGAAGATATTTTGTGAAACAAAATGGCACTGCGCACAAGCCCGGGCCAGTTGGAGGAGACCGGATGACAAGCAGGACGCCTCTGCCTTTGATAACAGTAGAGATTTGCAAGGATGTTACCGGGACTGGAGGGCTTGGGTTCTAAGGAGAGACGGGATGGGCTGCGACTGTTTTTAAACACAAGATACTAGAAATCCAGAGCAACGCACACAGGAGGAACTCGGCAGGTCGGGCAGCATTGACGGAAATGAATAAGCAGTCGACGTTTCAGTCCGAGACCCTTCCTCGGGGCTGAGAAAGGAAGGTGGGGGGGAGATGCCAGGATAAGAAGGTGGAGGGAGGGGAAGGAGGATAGGTGAAGCCAGGTGGGTGGGAGAGGTAAAGGGCTGGAGAAGGAGGAATCTGATCAGAGAGGAGAAAGGGATCCGGGGAGGGTGACAGAAGAGGTAAAAGGCCAGAGGGGGAGGATTATTTTTTTCCCGGGAAGGAGAAATCAATATTCATACTATCAGGCTGGAGGCTGATTTTATTTCATTTAGAGATACAGGGTGGAACACCCTCTCCGGCCCAACCAGCTACACCACCCTCCCCCACACCTCCGATTTAACCCAAGATTTTGCTCCCCACATCACAACTGAGTTCCCGAAATGACCAGTCAGCCGACTGATACAGAAGCCGATAAATATAAATACATAAGATATGTTATTTACTGATTGTGTGTCCATAAGGTGACATTCAAGTCAAGTCAGGTTTATTGTCATTTAACTATATTCATGTATTTAAACTGGCCAAGTGGTTAAGGCATTGGACTAGCGACCTGAAGGTCGTGAGTTCGAGCCCCAGCCGAGGGAACGTGTTGTGTCCTTGAGCAAGGCACTTAATCACACATTGCTCTGCGACGACACCGGTGCCAAGCTGTATGGGTCCTAATGCCCTTCCCTTGGACAACATTGGTGTTGTGGAGAGGGGAGACTTGCAGCATAGGCAACTGCCGGTCTTCCATACAACCTTGCCCAGGCCTGCACCCTGGAGGGTGAAGATTTTCCAGGTGCAGATCCATGGTCTCGCAAGACTAACGGATGCCTAAAGCCTATTTAACTGTATAATGTATACAGAAACGAGACGGAAACTAGGGCGTAAAGCACAGCGGTACACGTAACACCTGGTAACTTGTGAAGGTAAAGATAAAATCTGTCAGTCACATTATGTACAAAGTAGTGGAGTTGGTGGGTGGAGGTGTTGATCAGCCTCACTGCTTGGGGAAAGGAACTGTCTTTGAGCCTGGTGGTCCTGTTGTGGGTGCTACATAGCCCCCTCCCCGATGGGCCATTGCCTTTGCTGGGTGAGTTTTTTTTTAAGAGATCACCAGCTCGTAACCCAGCACAGATGGAGAGCGTGCAAGGGTGCCGGCTGGAATCGAACTCGGGACCCCTCATAGTGTCAGGTGGTAGAGAAAACAATGGAATATTAAAAAGGGAGAGAGAAGGACAGTTGGGGAGATGTGAATCTCAAAAGAGATTTCAAGAATCTTGCATGATTTCTCTCAGCGAATATTGAGCCATAAAAGACCACAGGCAGTGGTTATCAGTAGGTACAATGTGACAGTAAAGGGAAGTTCCCCATGACCAATGAACAAGGACAGAATGATTGATTTAATCAGGATGTACAGATATGATGTGTAATTGTAACAGAAATATTGAAAAGGTGCCGCCTCACAAAGGTTTGTGTGGACGCTGTGTGATTTGCTACCCTGTTACAACTCAGTGCCGAGAAACAACAGACGGCACACTGTGTACGATTAAAGGAATTATGAATATTAACTAAAGGGTTGGTAAAGAAAAGAAAGAAGAAAAAATAAAGGGCCCATTCTAATTCAACAGTCAAATGTGCACCAGTTGGAGCTCAACTCTTCCAAAATTCACATATATTCACCGATCCTCGCTGGACCCTAGCACCTTGCTCCAGCGAATCACGGTCCCCCACTGGGTTGAGTCCTAAGACCAGTTCTCTCCAGCGTCTTCTCTCTTCATCTCCAACTGAACCCCTATCATATCGTCCTTCACCACCACGTTCCCAGGCACCCACCACTCTCTAGGGTTAAAAAAAAAATTGCCCCTTGCACCTCCTTGAAACTTTACTCCTGTCGCCTTCAATGCATGCCCTCTGGTACTAGACGTTTCAACCCTGGAAAACAGATGCTCCCTGTCCACTCTATCTATGCCTCTCAACATCTCTGTCACGTAAAGATTCACTTATTAATCAGAATCGGGTTTAATATCGCCGGCGTATGTCGTGAAATTTGTTAACTTTGCGGCAGCGGTACAATGGAATACATGATAATAGAGAGAAAACTGTGAATTACAGTAAGTATATATCTGTATATTAAATATGTATGTTAAATAGTGCAAAAAAATAGTGAGGTAGTGTCCATGGGTTCAATGTCCATTCAGAAATCAGCTGGCAGAGGGGAAGAAGCTGTTCCTGAATCGTTGAGTGTGTGCCTTCAGGCTCCTGTACCTCCTCCCTGATGGTAGCAATGAGAAGAGGGCACGTCCTGGGTGATGGAGGTCCGTAATGATGGACGCCGCCTTTCTGAGGCATCGGTCCTTGAAGACGTCCTGGATACTGACTGAGTTTACAACTCTCTGTAGCTTGTTTCGACCCTGTGCAGTAGCACCCGACCCCATACCAGATGGTGATGCAGCCCATCAGAATGCTCTCCATATCACGTGTACATCGAACCGTACACTGAAGTGCATCGTTTGCGTTACCAACCAACACAACCCAAGGGTGTGCTGGGGGTAGCTCGCAAGTGCCACCATGCACTGATATAGCATAGCCACAATGCTAACACAATCTCTCTCACCCCTCTCTTACTCTCTCTCACACTCTCTCTCTCACCCCCTCTCTTACTCTCTCACTCTCACACTCACCCTCTCACACGCACACAGTTCATCCACCTCCAGGACATACCACACCTCGCCTCCAGCGGACTCGTAGAGGTCGGGACCCTGATGTCCCTCGCAGACTCGGGGCCTCATATTCCAGACGTTCCAACCCTCAGCCTCTGACCTTCAGGATCCAACCCTCGGTTTTCCTTCAGCGTCTGCCGCTCCAGAGTAAACCTCTCGTGACAGCAGGTGCTCTCTCATCCATGCAGCATCCTGGTGAACCTCTTCTGCGCCCCCTTGAAAAGGCTCTGCGTCCTTCCTGCAGTGGCCTTCCGGTTTAAGATGACGTTGGTGAACTTCAGTGACTTCTGGCCGGGTGGCTCACAAAACAAAGAAAGGAACTAAATATTTCTGTTAACCACACTTCTTCGGGCAAACGGCCATCAAAAGTCTGCAACTTCCCTTTGGACTTGCGGGCAATTCGAAGTGGCAGAGCCAACATGAGGCGAGGCAGCGGGCCCAGTTGATTTCGGGCCGAATTAAGGTGGAGAGGTTCAGGCCCTAGAGTGTATGGAGGCCATTAAACCCAACGTCCAGCTGTCGATTTGGACACCGGGCCAGATTGAAAAGGCCCGGGTGTCAAGGACGTTTCAGATTATTGTTCCACGACTCATCTCTACACTGAACTGCGGGACTGTCTTGGCAGACTTCAATTCAGAATGCAATTTACTTGCTTGTTCTCCCTGCCCACTGGGCATTCGACAGTCTTCCCTTTTTATATTGTCTCTTTTATTTTACTTTTTCTGGACATGATGCATTTTTTTTTCTCTGCACATTGGATAAACACCCGCCTTCCTTTTGTTTTATACACGGGGATTTTTCGGCGTTTCTCTGATTTGTAAAGGAGACAAATCTCAAGGTTGTATAATATATATGTACTTTGATCATTAATGTACTTGGAGCTTAACGGGGCAGCCAGAGTTGAATCCAATAGGGTGAGACGAGGGAACACGTACCAATCCTCACAGAGGGATCAGAAGTGGAGAGAGTGAGCGGTTTCAAGTTCCTGGGCGTCAAGGTCTCTGAGGATCTAACTTGGTCCAATATATCGATGTAGTTATAAAGAAGGCAAGACAGCAACTATACTTCATAACTACGGTATTTAGTATGTCAACAAATACACTCAAACTCCTACAGATGTACCGTGGAGAGCATTCAGACAGGCTGCATCACTGTCTGGTATGGAGGGGCTACTGCACAGGACCGAAAGAAGCTGCAGAAGGTTGTAAATCTAGTCGGCTCCATCTTGGGCACGAGCCTACAAAGTACCCAGGACATCTTCAGGGAGCGGTGTCTCAGAAAGGCAGCGTTCGTTATTAAGGACCTCCAGCACCCAGGGCATGCCCTTTTCTCACTGTTACCATCAGGAAGGAGGTACAGAAGCCTGAAGGCACACACGCAGCGATTCAGGAACAGCTTCTTCCCCTCTGCCGTCTGATTCCTAAATGGACATTGAACCCGTGAACACTCCCTCACTTTTTAAAATACATATTATTTCTGTTTTTGCATGGTTTTAATCTATTCAATATGCATATACTTTAATTGATTTATTTGTTATTATTATTTCTTTTATATTATGTATTGCAATGAACGGCTGCTGCTAAGTTAACAAATTTCACGTCACATGCTGGTGATAATAAACCAGATTCGGATTCAATCACCCAGATGAGGTCAAACCGGAATTTGGTGCTCGGGAAGAAGCAAGCCTACAGTTGACAAGCAAGTGATTAGTGTTCTCGCCAATGCCCTCTACACCATCTCGATTCCCTTAAAGTCTTTAGTAAAAGATCAATTACAGTTCCGGTCATCCGGCTATAAAAGGCCTCCGTTAGTCTTGCGAGACCATGGATCTGCGCCTGGAAAGTCTTCACTCTCCAGGGAGCAGGCCTGGGCGAGGTTGTATGGAAGACCAGCAGTTGCCCATGCTGCAAGTCTCCTTGGCTATAGGGAAGATGGTATTAAACCATCAAGAGAACAGAACAGATTTACCAGGATATCGCCCGGACTGGGGGGGGGGGTGTCTGAGTTACAAGGGGAGGTTGTAAAGAAAATAGAAGAGTACAGCACAGGAACAGGCCATTCGGCCTGCAATATTGCGGTATCCCAGCTAAAAAGCAAATCAAAAACACCCAAACACTATTCCTTCCTACCTGCACAATGTCCATATCCCTCCATCTTCCTCACATCCACATGCCTATCAACCGTCTCTTAGAAGCCTCGAATGTATTTGCTTCTACCACCACACCAGGCATCCACCACTCTCTGAGTAAAAAACTTAACCCCTCACATCCCCCTTTGAACCGACCCCCTCTCTCCTTCAATGCATGCCCTCTGGTATTAGACATTTCTGCCCTGGGAAAAAGATACTCTCTGTCCACTCTATCTGTGCCTTTTATAATCTCATAAACCTCAATCAGATCTCCCCTCCACTGCTCCAGAGAAAACAACCCAAGTTTATCCAGCCTCTCATGATAGCACACGCTCTCTAAACCAGGCAGCATCCTGGTGAACCTCTTCTGCACCCTCTCCAAAGCCTCAATGTCCTCCCGATAGTGGGGTGACCGGAACTGTACACAATAATCAAAGAAGTCATCGTGATGGCAGAGGGGAAGAATCTGTTGCTGGTACCTGGACTGAGGCAATGTGTTGAGTGGGAAGCGCGAGGACTGTCGGGAAGGAAGTTGCCCCCGATGAACAGGTCCTGAGGATGACGTTCTGTCAAATCCTCCTCCTCCCAAGTTGAAGCAGGGAACGGTTTCAGTCAAGACCTGACCTGCCCAGTGTTGTCAAAATTCAGTGGTTGGAGGCTGAATAGTTGCAGAAAGGAATTTTTGCCCAGATCTTATAGAAGGATCACAATGCAGCAAGTCGGAGCAAACACTATCATCTCTGAAACTCCTTCTAATAACACCATGAGGAGCTCAGGCAGTTCTTTTCTCCGTGGCCAGAGTTTACAGTGAATACAGCTCCACAATTCCTTGAAAGTGGCGACACGGGTTGATAGGGGTCGTAAGAAAAGCTTTTGGCCTCCATCAATCAAAGTATTGAACGCACAGCCCTGTGGCGCCCCTGTGCTGGTGGAGAGGTTGTTGCTAGAACTGGCTTTGGAAAATGGGAAGCAGCTCGCGTGGTCAGCGGGAGAATGGACAAGCCCCTCGCAGACAGCGGCGGGGACCGAACCCTGATCTGTAATCGCTGGTGATGTAAAGCAACCGCCTGAACCACCAATGCTAATGTGGCACTCTGCTCATTGACGCCCTGGGGTGAGGATGGTGTCCATTCTCCCTCTCCATGCCGTTATGCTTTTACAAACCTCACCTGACTGGAGGAGGAGATATTTACCCGTGGATCAATTCCAGCGGAGCATTAAGATTCCAAGGAGAAGAATCTTCCATGGACAGTTCAGAGAAGCTAAACATGCCATCGAGAACGCAGGTGATACAGGTCCCTGTAAAGAATAATGCTAGCTTTTTTTTGAAGAGCAACTTAAGAAGAACTCACATCCCTCTTCACACCCTGTGAGTGCCCTTCACACACAACCTGTCCTGGTCCCGGAACACATCAGGAGCGCTCACCAATGCCCCTACTTTCTGGGGAGGCTGAAGAGAGCCGGACCTTGCACATCTATGCTCACATCGTTCTACAGACACGCGGTGGAGAACATCCCGACAAGCTGCATTGCTGCACGGTTCGGGAACTGAACTGTGTAGTGGACAGGAAGCCTCTACAATGTGTAGTCAAGACCGCCCCTGCACATCACTGGCATCAGCCTACTCGTAAACCCGAGATAAGTTCAGACAGGTGCTGGAAAGGGCCAGTAATGGAATGAGGGACCTTACCCACCCTGCTCATGGACTGTTTGTCCCACTCCCATCAGAGGAGGTTATGTAGCATCAAAACAGTAAGGCTGGTCATATGGATTAGGGTTAAGAAAGCTGTGCAGGCAGCTCAGACTGTCTTGGTCGCTGATGCTGTGTGTTTTGATGTTCATGTAATAGATGAAGACAGTTTTTAATTTGCATTACCTTTATACACTGGGGTACCTGTGCCCATGACAGTGAACTCAAGTCAGTCCTGATAAGGACCTGAGATGCCGCCTCTGTGTGTCTGTGAGTGTGAGTCTGTGTATGTGTGTGAGTGTGTATGTCTGTGTGTGTCTGTGAGTGTGTGAGTGTCTCTCTCTCCGTTTCTGTATGTATGTGTTGAATGAGTGTGTGTGTCTGTGTGTGTGTGTGTGTCTGTAAGTTTGAGTCTGTGTGTGTGTGTGTGTGTGTCTGTGAGTGTGTATGTCTGTGTGTGTCTGTAAGTGTGAGTGTCTCTCTGTCTGTTTCTGTATGTATGTGTTGAATGAGTGTGTGCCTCTGTGTGCATGTGTATGTCTGTGTGTGTGTCTGTAAGTGTGAGTGTGTGTGTGTCTGTAAGTGTGTGAGTGTCTCTCTCTCTGTTTCTGTATGTATGTGTTGAATGAGTGTGTGTCTCTGTGTGCGTGTGTATGTCTGTGTCTGTCTGTAAGTGTGAGTCTGTGTGTGTGTCTGTCTTTGTACGTATGTGTTGAATGAGTGTGTGTCTCTGTGTGCGTGTGTATGTCTGTGTGTGTCTGTAAGTGTGAGTCTGTGTGTGTGTGTGTGTGTGTGTGTGTGTGTGTGTGTGTGTGTGTCTCTCTCTCTGTATGTATGTGTTGAGTGAGTGTGTGCGGCTCCAGAATTCCAGTACCAGCCGTCTCTCGGGTTTCTGGGAAGCTTCGAACATGTTTGAGACAAACAGATTCTTGTCAAGAACAAACACTTTCCAATAGGAATGCGGTTGAGCTGAAAGTGAGATCAGCCAAGGGATAATCAAATATTGGAGCAGACTCCAGAGGCTTCATCATAAATCATGCTGACTTTTCAGTTCAGCATAGATCGGTTAATATTACAAAACTACAGCACAAGTGGAGAAATCTCAAATATAAATTCACAATCGAGGCTTTGGCAGTTCTCAACCCCACGCTCCACCACCTCTGCCCCCACCCACATCTCTGAATTCCCCAGCTCCCATCAGGCAGAAGGTACAAAAGCCTGAAAGCTCGTCCCGCCAGCTTCTACCCCGATGCTATCAGAGTCTTGAATGGTTTCCTAGGACGATAAGATGGACTCTCGACCTCACGATCTACCTCGTTCTGATCTTCTGCCCCTATTGTTTACCTGCACTGCACGTTCTCTGTACCTGTTACAAATACTCGTGTCTGATCCAAAATCCGACAGCCGACAGGAAGGAAACATTTCCAAATCATCGTGTGTGAGTCTTCAGACTCCCTCCTGTCACCATCGTTATGTACCGCGTCGTATGACATCATTATTATGTGCCACGTCGTATGACATCATCATAATGCGCCATGTCGTACGAGGTGGGCAATGATGGCCGTGATTGTTCTTGGCAAATTTTTCTACAGAAGTGGTTTGCCATCGCTGACTTCTGGGCAGTGACTTTACAAGCAAGTGACCCCCCACCCCAGCCACTGTCAATACTCTGTCAGAGATTGTCTGCCTGGTGTCAATTGTCGCATAACCAGGACTTGTGATAGGCATTGGCTGCTCGAACGACCATCCTCTGTGTCACCCTGATTCGGGGAGTGGTGGGGGGAGCTAAGCAGGTGCTACATCTTGCCCAAGGGTGACCTAGCAGCGGGAAGGAGCGCCTTACACCTCCTTTGTTGACCGGTAGGCTGTTGCTGACGTTGAGGGATAGGTTATTGTCTTCGCAGCATGCCACCAGGTTCTTAATTTCCTCTCTGTACTCAAACTCATCATTACCCGAGATACGGCCTACTATTGTGGTGTCATCAGCAAACTTATACATTGATTTCGATGGAAACTTGGCTACACAATCATGGGTGTACAATGAGTAGAGCAGGGGGCTGAGTACACAGCCTTGTGGGGCACCGGTGCTCAGAGTGATTGTAGAGGAGAGCTTGTCCCCTATTTTTACAGCCTGGGTCCTGTCTCTGAGGAAGTTGAAGATCCAGCTGCAGATCTGAGTGCTAAGGCCCAGGTTCCGGAGCTTAAGAATCAGTTTATTTGGAATGATGGTATTAAAGGCAGAGCTGTAGTCAATGAAAAGGAGCCTTACGTAAGCGTCTTTATTCTCCAGGTGTTCTAAGGAGGAATGTAGGGCCAGAGAGATGGCATCTGCCGTTGACCTGTTGCTCCGGTAGGCGAATTGCAAAGTGTCGAGGTTGACCAGTAGGCTGTGGTTGATGTGTGCCATAACCAATCTCACGAAGCACTTCATAGCAATTGAGGTCAGAGCCACGGTCGACGTCTCGGGCTGAAACCCGTCAGCCAGACTTTGAAGGGTTTCGGCCCAAAACGTCAACCATAATTTTTCCATAGACGCTGCCTGGCCTGCTGAGTTCCTCCAGCAGTTTGTGTCTGTGTCGCTCGGACTTCCAGCGTCTGCAGATCTTCTCTCATTTGGGAGTGGGAGGAGGGGCCAGAATGAGGAGTGGGAAAAGGGAGGGGAAAGAAATGATTAGAAGTTGGTGGAAGTGGATGTGCAGGCCATCAGGTTGGGGGCTACCCGGATGGGACGTGAGGCGTTTCTCCTCCCGTCGGACGTGGACCTCACTGGGGCGGGAACGGGAAGCTGAGGTGCGCGTGTGGCAGTGACCGGGGTCGAGCAGACTGGTTCACCGCCACGGGGAAACCCCGACCGCGGCGTCCCTGGCCCGGATCTGTTGGCGAAGTCCAGGACTGCTCTGGAGAGGAGACACAGTGATGCGCCAGCGAGAGCGTGCAGAGAATGTGGAACAAGCCCTGGCAGGAAGCTGTCGACGCCCAGAACAGAGACGCATTTGAGGGGAAATGAAAGTAACATAAGCAGAAGGCAGAAATAGAAGATTTTCTCAAATGTGCTAGGACCTTATTCCTTGGAATGCAGGAGGAGAGGGGGGGGGCGGGTAGATTTGATAGGCTGTACAGAATGATGAGGGGTTAATGCAAGCAGGCTTTCCACTCAGGTCCCGGGTTAAGGGTGAGAGCTGAAAAGTTTAAGGGGAACATGAGGGGAAACTTCTTCACTCAGAGGGTGGTGAGAGTGCGGAATGAGCTGCCAGCGGAAGTGGTGGATGTGGGTTCAATTGCAACATCTGGAGCCGTAGAAAAGCACAGCACAAAAAACAGGCCCTTCAGCCCATCTAGTCCATGCTGATCCATTTAACCTGCCTTCTCCCATTGACCTGCACCGGGGCCACACCCCTCCAGACCCCTCCCATCCATGTACCTACCTAAACTTCTCTTAAATGTTGAAATCGAGCTGGCGTCCACCACTTGTGCTGGCAGCTCATTCCACCCTCTGAGTGAAGAAGTTTCTCCTCATGTTCCCCTTAAACCTCTCACCTTTCACCCTTAACCCCATGACCTCCAGTTGTAGTCCCACCCAACCTCGATGGAAAAAGCCTGCTTGCATTTACCCTGTCTATATACCCGTCATAATTCTGTACACCTCTGTCTAATCTCCCCTCAATCTTCTATGTTCCAAGGAGTAAAATTCTAACCTGTCCGCTCTTATAACTCAAGTCCTCCAGACCCGGCAACGTTCTCTCTGTACTCTTTCAACCTTATTTATATCTTTCCTGTAGGTAGGTGACCACGCAATACTCCAAATTAGGCCTCACCAAGAGCTTTGGATGGGTTCAGGAGGGCTATGGTCCAACTGCGGGTCAATGAGACTAGACAGAGTAATTCAGCACAGAATGATGCTGTGATTTTGTGACTCAATACTGTCTGTCTCGGTACCATATCCAAAGTGGACTTTGGTGACCATGGTTTCCCATATAGATCTATCCTTCATTTTTTGGATGACTTCCATTTCCTCGATGTGTAGCCACCTGGCTATGCTTTTGATGTACACAAGCTGAGGTCTTCCTCTGGGTTTGCTCCCCTCAATCTTTCCAGAGAGTGTGAGTCTTTCTAGTTCATCTTTCCACATGATGTGTCCTAGGAATCTGAGTTGTCTTTCTCTGATTGTTGGTATGAGTGATTGAACTGCTTGGGCTCTCCTGAAAACTTCTTCATTTGATGTGTGTGTGGTCCATGATATTTTTAACATTCTCCTGTAGAACCATAATCCAGCTGCTTCTAGTCTCTTTTCCATTGCTGGAAAAATGGTCCAGCATCCACTTCCATAAATCAGGATAGAATAAATGTAGCACTGCAGTATTCTGTTTTTAGTGTACATGCTCATCTTTCTGTCTGTTAATATGGTCTTCATTTTTCGGAAAGCTTCTTTCGCCATTGCTATTCTGTATTTGGTATCTGTGTCGCACCTGCCATTACTTGTTATTAGGCTGCCAAGATGTCTGAATTTGTTGACTTGTTTGATGTTTGTATTTCCAATCTTGATCACACATTGTGAGATGTTTGTCTTTCTGGAGATGACCATGCTTTCTGTCTTCTTGGTGTTGATTGAGAGGCCTCTGCGATTACTTTCTGCTGCCACTATAGTGAGGAGTTCTTGAAGTTTTGTTTCTGAGTCAGCTATTAGTACGATGTCATCAGCATATCTCATGTTATTTATATTATGGCCTCCAACTGTGAATCCTTTCTTTGATACTTCTCAAGATATTTTCACTCTACAGGTTGAATAAGTCTGGTGAAGAGACACAACCTTGCCTGACTCCTCTCATGGTATTCACATACTCACTCATTTCTCCTATTCTGATGGATGCTGTCTGGTCCCAGTATAAGTTTCTTAAGAAACGTGTATCTTTCCCATCTATGTCAAGGTCTTGAAGCATTTCCAGAAGATCTTGCTGTCTGACAGTGTCGAAAGCTTTAAATACTCAAATGACTCAATACTAGCTGGTCAAATTACGAGACAGCACAAGGAGTATGTAATCAATATTATAAATAATTATAGACATGACCATCTGGAGTTCAATTCGGAAAAGTGTTGGAGGTCAGACTTGAAGGCAGAGTTCAGGGCTAATGGCATGATGCTTATCCGTGTGGAGGGACAGGGGGAACCTCGGCATCCACGTCCATAGATCCCTCATAGTTGCGGGGCAGATTAATAAAGTGGTTCAGAAGGTGTGTTGGCCTTCAGGGGATTGAATGCAAGAGCCATGAGGTAATGTTGCAGGTCTGTAAAGCCCTGGTCAGACCACACTGCGAGTATCGTGTGCAGTTCTGGTCGCCTCATTATAGGAAGGACGTAGGGAGGGTGCAGAGGAGATTTACCAGGGTGCTGCCTGGACTAGAGAGCACAAGGGTAGATTTTCTCTTTGGAGCCAAGGAGGATGAGAGGTGACTTGGGAGAGGTGCGCAAGGTGTTAAGAGGCACAGATCGAGTGGACAGCCGGAGACTTTTCTCCCCCAGGGAAGAAATGGCCAATACAAGTGGGCATGATTTTAGGGTGGTTGGAGCAAAGTACGGGGGGGGGGGGGGGGAGAGTCAAAGAGCACTAGAAACAGGCCCTTCGGCCCTTCTCACCTGACATTTAGGGTGTATGGAGGAAGCACCGAGAGTGGAGGGCATGCAGAACATGCCGCCAGGGGTGGTGGGAGAGATGAAAACCCACAGAAGGCAACTAAAAAAAGCCACAAGGCGGAAAGAAGATGAATTATGAAGGTAAGCTAGCCAACAATATCAAAGAAGGTACCAGAAGTCTTTTTTATAGATATATAAAGAGTAAAAGAGAGGTGTGTTGGCACGTGGTTAGGGCGTTCGACTAGTGATCTGAAGGTTGCTAGTTCGAGCCTTGGCTGAGGCAGCGTGTTGTGTCCTTGAACAAGGCACTGAACCACACATTGCTCTGCGACGACACCGGTGCCAAGCTGTATCGGTCCTAATGCCCTTCCCTTGGACAACATCGGTGTCATGGAGAGGGGAGACTTGCAGCGTGGGCAACTGCCGGTCTTCCATTCAACCTTCCAAGGCGCAAATCCATGGTCTCACGAGACTAACAGATGCCTATAAAAAGAGAGGTGAACCACTAGAAGACGACGCTGGAGAGATAGTAATGGGGGACATGGAAATGGAAGACAAACCAATTAAATACTTTGCTTTAGTCTTCACTGTGGAAGACACTAGCCGTATGTCGGAAGTTCGAGACTGTCAGGGGGCAGAAGTGAGGGCAGTTGCTATTACTAGGGAGAAGGAGCTTGGGAAACTGAAAGGTCTGAAGGCAGATAAGTCACCTGAACCAGAAGGACTACACCCCAGCAATCTGAAGGAAGTAGCTGGTACCATTAGTAATGATCTTTCAAGAAGCAGTAGATTCTGGAATGGTTCCAGAGGACTAGAAAATTGCAAATGTCAGTCCACTCTTCAAGAAGCAGGGGAGGCAGAAGAAAGGAAATTATAGGCCAGTTAGTCTGACCTCAGTGGTTGGGAAGATGTTGGAGTCGATTGTTAAGGATGTGATTTCTGGGTACTTGGAGGCACATGATAAAATAGACCGTAGTCAGCATGGGTTCTTTAGGGAAAATTTTGCCTGACAAATCTGTTGGAATTCTATGAGGAAGTAACACATGGGCAGGATAGACAAAGGCAGGCTAGACAAAGTATTGATAAGAGCTGGAATGTTATGATGAGGTTGTATAAGGCATTGGTGAGGCCGAATCTGGAGTATTGTGTTCAGTTTTGGTCACCAAATTACAGGAAGGATATAAATAAGGTTGAAAGAGTGCAGAGAAGGTTTACAAGGATGTTGCCGGGACTTGAGAAACTCAGTTACGGAGAAAGGTTGAATAGGTTAGGACTTCATTCCCTGGAGCGTAGAAGAATGAGGGGAGATTTGATAGAGGTATATAAAATTATGATGGGTATAGATAGAGAGAATGCAAGCAGGCTTTTTCCACTGAGGCAAGGGGAGAAAAAAACCAGAGGACATGGGTTAAGGGTGAGGGGGGGGAAGTTTAAAGGGAACAATAGGGGGGGCTTCTTCACACAGAGAGTGGTGGGAGTATGGAATGAGCTGCCAGACGAGGTGGTAAATGCAGGTTCTTTTTTAACATTTAAGAATAAATTGGACAGATACATGGATGGGAGGTGTATGGAGGGATATGGTCCATGTGCAGGTCAGTGGGACTAGGCAGAAAATGGTTCGGCACAGCCAAGAAGGGCCAAAAGGCCTGTTTCTGTGCTGTAGTTTCTATGGTTCTATGGTTTCTATGGATGTTTATTGAGATTTTCAGCTATGAACCCGTGGTATTACAGGAAAGATTCTAGCATGGATAAAGCAGTGGCTGATTGGCGAAGAGTGGGAATAAAAAGGGAGCCTTTTCTGGTTGTCTGCCAGTGACTCTAGTGGTGTTCCACAGGGGTCTGTGTTGGGACCGATTCTTTTTCTGTTGTGTCAGTGATTTGGATGTCAGAATTGATGGCCTTTGGCCAAGTTTGTGGACGATATGAAGATAGGCGGAGGGGCAAATAGTGTTGAGGGAGGAGGGAGGCTGCAGAAGGACTTAAGACATTAAGAGAATGGGCAAAAAATGGTCGATGGAATGCAGTGTTGGGAAGTGTACAGTCATGCACTTTGGTAGACGGATTAAGAGCGTAAACTATTTTCCAAATGGGGAGAAAATTAAAATATCCAAAATGCAAGGGAATCTTTGTGCATGAAAGGTTAATTTGCATGTTGAGTTAGTGGGAGGAAGGCAAATGCAGTGTTAGCATTCATTTCAATCGAATTAGAATATAAAAGCAAGGATGTAATGTTGAGGTTTTATAGGGCACTGGTGAGGCCTCACTTGGAGTATTGTGAGCAGTTTTGGGCCCTTATTTGAGAAAGGATGTGCTGAGAGGTTTCGGAGGAGGTCCACAAGAATGATTCTGGAAAACAAGGAGCGATTAATGGCTCTAGGCCGTTACTTGCTGGAATTTAGAAGAATGAAGGGGGGGGATCTCGTTGAAACCCATCAAATGTTGAAAGGCCTAGGTAGAGTGGATATGAAGCAGATGGTTCCTCTGGTGGGGGAGTCGAGGACCAGAGGGCACAGCCTCGGAATAGAGGGGCATCCTTTTAGAACGGAGATGAGGAGGAATTTCTTCAGCCAGAGGGTGATGAATCTGTGGAATTCGTTGCCACCAAGCGGCTGCGGAGGCCGAGTCATTGGGTGTACTTAAGGAGGAGTTTGATCTGCTTTTGATTAGTCAGGGCATGAAAGGTTATGGGGAGGAGGCAGGAGAATGGGATTGAGAGGGAAATGGACCAATTCTGCTCCTATGTCTTATGGTCTTACAGTAGGGATGTTTAAGATATTCTGAAGTAGGCGTGAGAATGATTGAAAACATGGAGGTCTATGTGAGAGAGAAGAGTTGGATTGATTTTAGAGTACGTTAAAAGGTCGATACAGCATCATGGGCCAAAGGGTCTGGACTGTGCTGTACCGAGCTATCTTCGACCGTCCGACAATATTTTCAGTGATTCTCCATTGGTAGAGTAACTTGAAGAAAACATGTGGCAGTCCACTGCAGTTTCTCAGAATCAGAATCAGGTTTATTATCACCGGCATGTGACGTGAAATTTATTAACTTAGCCGCAGCAGTTCAATGCAATACATAATGTAGCAGAGAGAAAAAAAATAATAAACAAGTAAATCAATTATGTATATTGAATAGATCATTAAAAAATGTGCAAAAACAGAAATACTGTGTATTTTAAAAAGTGAGGTGGTGGCCAAAGCTTCAAAGACAATTTGGGAATGGGATGGCAGAGAGGAAGAAGCTGATCCTGAATCGCTGAGTGTGTGTCTTCAGGCTTCTGTACCTCCTACCTGATGGTAACAGTGAGAAAAGGACATGCCCTGGGTGCTGGAGGTCCTTGATAATGGATGCTGCCTTTCTGAGACACCGCTCCCTGAAGATGTCCTGGGTACTTTGTAGACTAGAGCCCAGGATGGAGCTCACTAGATTTACAACCCTCTGCAGCTTCTTTCAGTCCTGTGCAGTAGCCCCTCCATACCAGACAGTGATGCAGCCTGTCAGAATGCTCTCCACGGTACATCTATAGAAGTTTTTGAGTGTATTTGTTGACATGCCAAATCGCTTCAAACTCCTAATAAAGCTGTCTTGCCTTCTTTATGGCTACATCAATATGTTGGGGCCGGGTAAGATCCTCAGAGATCTTGACACTTGTCTGCTTGCTGCATCTGTAATTCAATAAATTTCTGATGAATTCCATGTCAAATGCATGGGAACATTTTCACTGCAGCCCACCGCAGTTGGCTAATCTTTCTCTTTGGCCCATAGCAGCATTTTGAGGAACAAAGCTGCCTTCTGTGCCTGCGCATTGGAATACATCTCAGCAAGACGTTGTTGTTTGTGGGTCCTGAAGAAAGCAGGTTTCTGGTCGTAATAACGATGAGGTGCTGTTAGTCCTGAGCAACTGAAGCACACACACACACAAAAGGCTGGGGGATCTCAGTAGGTCAGCCAACATCTATGAAGGGGAATTAACTGCTGACGAGACCCTTTGTCTGATATGCCATGATGAGCCCACTGTCGGGTTGGAGAAGCAACGCCTCATGTTCCATCTGGGCAGCTTCCGACCTGATGGCGTGGACATCGATTTCTCTAACCTCCGGCGAATTTCTGCTCCTTCTCCCTCTTTGTCCATTCTTGTTCCCATCTCAGTCCCTTCTCCTCTCAACCGCCCACCATCTCCTGCCCTACTCCACTCCCTTCTCCTTGTTCAGTCCTCTGCCTCAAAGCTTTAGTCCACCTTCCCCCACCTCCCCCCCGCCCGCCCGGCTTCACCTATCCACGGACCCCTCGGTTAACGGTAGGGGTCCCTGGCATAGAAATGGTGGGGAACCCCAGTCTAGCCCTCCTCCTTCCCCCACCTGGCTTCTTCCCCCTTCCTGATGAAGGGTCTCGGTCCAAAACATCAACTGTTTTATTCCCCTCCATAGACGCTGCCCAGTTCCTCCAACATTTTTTCTTTTTATTGAGATGCATCCGGCCTTTCGAGCTGCAAACCCCGATTTACCCCTAGTCGGATCACAGGCCTACCAAACTGCCACGTCTTTGGACTGTGGGAGAAGACTGGAGCAAGCCCCACAGTCAGGGGGAGAACATGCAACCTCCTTACGGGCAGTGGCGGGGAATTGAACCTGTGTCGCCCGTACCATAGAGCGTTGTGCCAACCACTACGCCACCACGTCGTGACTGCTTAGTTTCACAGCGCCTCCCGCCTGTCCTCACACATCCCCCACTTCCTCATCTCTTCTCATGGCCATTCATCTGAACTTCTCTTAAATATAATCGTAACTGGTTCTACCACCATCCCATGGAAGAAACCTTCTGGTCACTGTGTTTTTTTAAAAAAATACTCCTTTAAACTTTTAACCACACCCCTCAGTGGCCATTTTATTAGGTTCCTCCTGTACCCAGTAAAGAGGCCGGAGTTTATGTCTGCGGTCCACTCCAGGGTTCGACATCTTGTGTGTTCAGAGATGCTCTTCTGCACACCACTGCTGTAGTTCAATTAAATTGACTTTATTACTTACATCCTTAATATATGTGAGGAGTAAAAATCTTTACATCTCCATCTAAATGTGGAATGTGCAATTTATAATAAATAGTATGTACAACAGGATAGTCAATATAACACAGAAATACAGTTGTGTCAGTGTGAGTTAATCAGTCTGGTGGAAGAATCTGTCCCGGAGCCTGTTGATCCCGGCTTTTATCTTGCGGTACCATTTCCCAGATGCAGCAGCTGGACCAGTTTGTGGTTTCAGTGACTCAGGTCCCCCATGATCCTTTTACACACCTGTCCCTTGTAAACGTCCTGAATAGTGGGAAGTTCACATTTACAGGTGCGCTGGGCTGTCCGCACCTCTCTCGGTTATTTGAGTCAGTCATCTTGAACCAGTCTGGCAGTTCTCCTGTTAAAACTTTTCGCACCATTCTCTGTAAACTGCTGTACATGAAAATTCTAGATCAGCAGTTTCTGAAATACTGACCCTATCTGGCAACAACGATCACTTGGTCAAAGTCACTTCGATCACATTTCTTCCCCATTCTGACATTTGGTCTGAACAACTGAGCCTCTTAACCGTGTCTGCATGCTTTTATACATTGAGTTGCTGCCATGTGATCAGCTGATTAGAAATTTGCATTCAGACCATTAGATATAAGATGCAGAATGAGTCTGTTTGGCCCATCAAGTCAGCGCCACCATTTCATTACTGCTGACCCATTTTCCCCTCTCAGCCCCAGTCTCCTGTCTTCTTCCTGTATCCCTTCATGCCTTGACCAATCAAGAATTTAGCAACCTCTGCCTTAAATATACATTTTAAGACTTGGCCTCCACAGCTGCTCATGGAAAAGAATTCCAGATTCAGCACTCTCTGGTTAAAGAAATTCCTCACCTTCATTCTAAAAGGACACCCTCTATTCTGAGTGTGTCCTCTCATCTTAAGACTCTCCCACCATAGGAAACATCCTCTCCACATCCACTCAATCAAAGCCTTTTGTGGTGGTTTTTCTTGTACGTTACTGCAAAGGCTAACAAAATGGCTTCTTTGTTATAATAAAAATGGCTTTTCTGTAATAACAACTGTGATGTAAGGAGTTCTCTCTCTCTCTGCTTGTTTGGGTTATGTTATTGATGAGAGGGAACAAACCGATTGGGATAGATGTTATTCTTTCTTGTGTGTCTGTAAGCTATTGTTTTTCGCAGGCTTTGGGGGAAGAGGGCGCTATGCTGTAAGCTAGGTGGCAGAACGGACCCTAGGCAGGAGTCCGAGGCCCAGGGTCTTCAGCGGAGAGAGGAGATGAAGACAGACTCATGTGGAGTGTCTGGTCAACCACCGTGGTTGGTCCCAGGCAGCGGGTCGAGGAGGTTGAAGGGGATCGAATGGTGGAAAGACAACTCCGTTAATTGAGCACCAACTGTGTGCACACAAAGTGCTTGAACTTTGAAAGTTTGGTGCCTTTCACTTTCCTTTCATATTTTATCTCTATTAATTATAGTTCCAGTAAGATCTATAAAGTGTAATCATTTAATCACATCTGGTGTATTGTCTGTTATTTTGGCAAGGTGGGGTACATCACACAGCATCCACACAAACTTGATTACTTAGTCTGGCGGGGCTGAAGCCAGCCTGAGGCTTACCAAGGGGCTACAGAGGTCACCCCCCCCCCCCCCCCATTCTTCTGAATTCTAGTGAATACAGACCCAGAGCCATCAAGTCATTCAACTCTGGAATAATCATGAACCTCCTACGAACTCTCTCCAGTTTCAGCACGTTCTACGGTGCCCAAAGATGCACGTGAACATCGGGTTTGCCTTCCTCAGACTCAACCTGCAAATTAACCTTAAGGAAACCTGCACAAGTCCCTTTGCACCTCAACGTTTTGTATATTTAGAAAATAGTCAACACTTTCATTTCTTCTACCCAAGTAGAAGCACTGTATTCCATCTGCCATTTCTTTGCCTATTCTCCCAACCCAAGTCCTTCTGTACCCTAATTCCTCAAAACTACCTTTCTTCATATTGTCTGCAAACTTTGCAACAAAGCCATCAACCAAACCATTGACAAGTAGCATAATAAAAAGAATCAGTCCCAAGAGACTCCTGTTGAGCATCATCAGCCAAAGGCTCCCTTTATTTCTAATCTTTGCCTCCTGCCAATCAGCCATTGCTTTATCCATGTAAACACGAGGAATTCTGCAGATGCTGGAAATTTCAAGCAACACAGCAGGCCAGGCAGCATCTCTAGGAAGAGACCCTGACGAAGGGTCTCGGCCCGCAACGTCAACTGTACCTCTTCCTAGAGATGCTGCCTGGCCTGCTGCGTTCACCAGCAACTTTGATGTGTGTTGCTTTATCCATGCTAGAATCTTTCCTGTAATACCACAGGCTCCTAGATTGTCAAAAGCCTTCTGAAAATGCAAGTACACAACATCAACCAATTCTCCTTTGTCTATCCTGCTTGTTATTTCTTCAAAGAATTCCAACAAATTTGTCAGGCAAGATTTTCTCTTGAGGAAGCTATGCTGACTACATCCTATTTAATTATGTGCCTTCCAGTACCCCAAGACCTCATCCTTAATATTAACTCCAACATCTCCCCAACCACCAAGATCAGACTAACTGGCCTATTCTCTCTCCCTTGAAGAGTGGAGTGGCATTAGCAATTTTCAGGTCTTCCAGATTCCTGTGATTCTTGAAAGATCATTACTAATGCCTCCACAATCTCCTCAGCCACCTCTTTCAGAACCCTGGGGTGTAGTCCATCTGGTCCAGGTGACCTCTCTACCTTCAGACCTTCCAGTTTCCTGAGAACCTTCTCTCTAGTTTACGGTAACTTTGCACACTTCACGACTCCTGGAACTTGCGCATTACTGCTAGTACCTTCCAGTGAAGACTGGTGCAAAATACGTATTCAGCTTGCCTGCCATCTATTTCCTTGTCCCCCATTACTACCTCTCCAGTACTGTTGCTCAGCGGTCTGATATCCACACTCAGCCCCTCTTTTACACTTCAACGAGGTGTACCAATGACCCTAACAGAGGGGCCACTGAAAGTCAGTGATAATAAACCTGATTCTGGAAATTTCTAAGAGCCGGCTGTGCTTGCAAACCTTCACCCCAACCTTTGTGATCGGCGTATTGAGCTCAGAAATCAAAAGAACAGAGACACAAAATACTGACGGTAATTTTATTTAGATGTTAATGGTGCTATTTCCAAATTAGTAGGTCAGGGGTTCATTTTCCAATCTATCAACATTTCACAAGACACTGATTGATGCCCTCCTTTGAACTGGCAGGCAGCCCCTTTCCATAGCCCCCCCTCCCCACAAGCAATGAAAATTTGATCACAGTATACATGCAGAATGATTACAATGTTTGAACACCGACTGTCAAATCTTGTTAAAATATTAGGAACGCTTACAAAACATCAATTACACATTGATCTGCATTAGGAGTTCTAACGAGAGTTGCAGACACTCAGAATTGTTAAACGTTGATTACAAGGATCTAAAAAATCATCCAGCAACCCCTCCCCCCACCCCCAACTAACCGAAGGTTGCCCGATGTCAACAGAAATCCCGATTACTGCCCGAGCAACAACCCACCATCTTAGAAGAATGGTCTGGGGACAGCATTAGGACATCCAAGGTTTTTTTCCCCCCAATAAATTCAACGCACACTGATCACCCTCCCGCCCTTTTGTCGCAATTTGTTCCGCATTGTTCCAGGCCTGGACACACTAAGGAATTTGGCAGCAAATTTCCACCCACAGAAGGTCCCACTGCACTGGTACAGGCGTTCTTTAAATAACTGGTCCCAATCACAAATAGGAGGGTTAAGCAAGCAGATAGGAAGTCAAAGACATGTATACAAACTGAAGGTATTTAGTAGGCCCAAAAAAAAACAGGACAAGACTCTAATGACATTTAACAGTTTGCTGCATGGGCATTACAACTTTACGAGACTCCACAGACATCACGCTAGGTCCCAACTTTTCGGCCCATGTGTTAACATCTATAATCTCATCCATGTCTCCAAACTGCCAATCATGTTTAATGCCTGCAAATCAAACAGACAAGTTCAGTCAGGTCAAAACTTGAGAGAGCGCACACATATACGCACAAGGCCACACTGAAGCTGGAGGTGCAGGACCTCATATTCCAGCCTGGCAGCATCGATTTCTCTAACTTCCCTTCTCCCTGTCTATCCCTTTCCATTCCCCACACTGACTCCCCTCATTCCTCTTCACCTCCTCTTTTTCCCATGCTTCATTCTCCTCTCCCATCATATTCTTCTTCCACCCATCACCTCCCTTTCATGTGGACTCAAGGTTATACTTCAGCCCTCCCCTGCCTTCCTATTCTGACACCTGCCTTTCCAGTCTTGATGACGGGTCTCGGCCCAAAACTTGGAAACTTTTATTCCCCTCCACAGATGCTGCCTGACCTGCTGAGCTCAGGTGAGGCCAAATTTGGAGAATTGTGGTCACCCACCTACAGGAAAGATGTAAATAGAGTGCAGAGGAAAGAAACTTACGAGGATGTTGCTGTGACTTTATGAATTGGGACTGGACTGCCTGGAGCGTAGGAGAGTGAGGGAGATGTGACAGAGGCACTGAACGCTATGAGGGGTAAATGCAAGCAGGCTTTTTCCACAGAGGTTGGAAGAGACTAGAACTAGAGGTGAAAGGTGAAACTTCCCTCAGAGGGTGGTGCGAGCACTTCCAAAGGAATGCGGGTTCATATAGCGGAGGTCTGCGTAACTACATGGATGGGAATGGCATGGAAGGCCATAGTCCAGTTGTAGATCGACGGGCTGAAGGGTCTGTCTGTGTTGTAGTGCGCTCAATACTTCCTACCAAGATTGATCAGTAGTTTACTAAAGCAGCCAACTTCTGACTTCCGAGCAGATGTTTCCTCAGCTATGCCATAGTGCTCTGACCCCACGCAGGCATCTGTAACCCAACATCTTGCCCGAGAGCTGTCCCCACCCCTGATGCTCACCACAGCTCAAGTCTACTCTGCCTATTTGCTGTTGGATGCCTCGTGGCACCTCAGACAGCCACCTTACTGTTTCTCTCACATTTTGTCTCTTTTTCCCCAAAATGAGACCCAGTTTCTGGCTCGACGCTCAACTCAGCACGGATGGAAAGTATGCAAGGAGCCAGCGGATTCAAACCCAGAACGATTCACTTCAAAGTCTGGTGCAGAAGTCACTACCACCACTGGCCGGTCATTTTGCCTATTAGTACCTGCATTTACAAGCCAAGCTCACACACTGAAGCCACGCGAGGGCTGAAGCTAATTTAAAGGCTCTGCCCCTCCCCAGTGTCTGATGGACGATGCCTGGAGACAGGAAGCCCCAGAGGACTAAGGTTGGAGGACTATCCGTGTGTATACTGGGAGGGAAGGGGGGGGGTGGAGAAACAGTGTGTGTCCCATGTTTATTTCCCTCCATAGATACTGCCTGACCTGCTGTGTTTAGAACAATGTGACAAGAGTACAGGAATTGTGATGAATTGATGCTAGTAAGGCCAAGTTTGGAGAATTGTGGTCACCTACCTACAGGAAAGGAAGAAAAAGATCAAGAGTGCAAAAAAAAACTTACAAGGACGTTGCCAGGACTTGAGGATCTGGATTAGGGTTTTATTCTCCGGAGCAGAGGACAGCGAGGGGAGATTTGATAGGGGTATACAAAACTATGAGGGGTATATAGAGGGGCTAAGTGCAAGCAGACTTGGTGCATAGGTGATGTTAGCGCTGTATGGTGACTTGTGGGCTGCCCCCAGCTCATCCTGACAGCAGCACTGGTCGTTGACACATTCCACCATATGTTTCAGTAACCTCGTGATGCATCTTCTCGCTGGGCTCCCTGCTGGACTGCCCAGATCAGAGATAGTTATTTTTATGTATCGCACTCAACTGCTATCACTACGACGATAAACCTGATTGCGACAGTCGGCCGTGAGGTTAACCCACCGTCGCAAACTGCCCCTTGTACAGATGGGGTGGTGGGGAAATGGGAATGCCCTGAGCGAACAAGATGGGGCAGAAGAAATATCACCTTACCCACAAACTTCTTCTTCAGCGCATCTTTGCTGCTGGCATACAGCATCTTATCCTTGACGGGCGCACCCTCTGGATTCCTGATGGGATAAAATAGATAAAAACCATAGGAAATCAATCAGGGATTACTAAGGAGCTGTGGAATTAGGTGGATACATCAAATATTAATTCAGGCAAGAAGCAGTCTTCAGTTCTTAATGCAAATCACAACCAGTAATTAGTTTGAAGTTAAAAGAACACATTTGCAAATAAACGATAGTATCTGTACAGCACTGGCTGGTCCACAGCATGGGGCTGTCTGGCAAGAGACACAATTTACAAAGTGGTGACCATGAGGCAATTTCATGCATAAGCCAGATGTTACACGTTAATTGGACTGCATCAGACCAGGAAAATAAACAATGAGCTTAAATCTTTTGCACCTTGTAAACCACCTTGCAAACCAGACTGATATTACCAAATATCTGATCTATCAATAGCTGGGAGTCAGCTCCCACAATACTAATCTTGGGCATCTGGCTCTCTGTCCTCAGAAGTTTGTAGACCAGCTATGTGAATTACTTTGTCCCAGCAAAGGCGTTTGAACATTCAAAGGTGGTTGCCGCAGTAAGAAAAACTGTCAGCCTTAAACACCGGAAGGAACAATGTCATTGTAACTATCGACCTGCCTTGTTGGTACCTTTGATCTTACTCATATGAACATTTATTAATTGACATAAGAGCGTGGAATAGACCCTTCCTGAGACGCGCCACCCAGCAATCCCCCAATTTAACCCTAGCCTAATCACAGAACAATTTACAATGACCAATTAACCCACCAACTGGTATGTCTTTAGACTGAGGGTGGAAACCAGAAGCACCCAGAGGAAACCCACACAATCATGGGGAGAACGTGCAAACTTCTTTCAGGCAACAACGGGAATAGAACCTGGGTTACCTGTGCTATGAAGTGTTGTGCTAACCACTACGCTGCCATGACTGATGCCCCAGTGCGACAGACTTTGTGTTTGAGAGACTCGGCTGAGAGGGTCTCCAGAAGGATGGCTGCTTCTCACGATGAATTGACTTCTACATCACCAGTTTCAGTGTCTTGCTGGTGACAGATAAGACCTTCCCTTCAACTATGCAGCACACCCCAAAGGCTTATTCCACAATTCGGTTGGAGAACCGGATAACATCTGCTCAGAGACAAAGTTAGAACCAAATTCAAACACACACTCTTCCATATTCCAGTACTGGACAAGGCAACTGAAGGGGCAATTCTTTGAGGATATGACAAAGCACGTTGATGAAGGCAGAGTGGTAGATATGGATTTTAGTGAGGCATTTGACCATTTCCTATAGTAGGCTCTTTCTGGAAGTCGAAGTTAGGAGGCATAGGAAGCAGGGAAACTTTGGATGCGTGATTCGGAGCCAGTTTGCCCACAGAAAACAGAGGGCATTTGTAGATAGGGCACACTCTGCCGGGACGTCAGGGACCAGCAATGTTCCGTGCAGATCTGTCCTGGGATCCTTGTCTTTGTCATTTTTTACAAATGACCCCAATGACGAAGGGGAAGAGTGGGTTAATAAATTTGTAAGCGATACAAAGTTATGGGCAATGATTGCCGAAGGGTGTGTAAGGTTACAACAAGATATTGACAGGATGCAGAGCTGGGCTGAGAAGTGGCAGGCTGAGTTCAACCCAGAGAAAAATGTGGAGGAACGAGGGCTCCACATCCACTGATCCTTCGAAGTTGAGGGACTGTTTCCACCAACAATATTCGCCCCTGCCCAGAGGAAGTGCCCTGGTGAAGCTGCTTGCATGAGGCACATTATCCTCATTCTACCTTAATGAACCTTCCCCCGCCCCCCCCCAAAAAAACCATTCCAAGAATGCCAGTGGAATTGAAAACGGGGCATCCTGAAGGCGATGTGAACTGACAGGGATCTTCAGCTAGCCCAACTCTCCCTGCAAGAAGCCAGCGGACAAGTGAAGTTCAAAGAGCCAGGCAACAATCGCAGCTGTAATGGTGAAGACCTGAGGGTCAGCGTAGCCCCGTCCCTGACCAAGGGCAGCTAGAGTCCCGACGGTTGCTTGAACCAACCCAGTTCACCAAACACAGAGAATAAGATTGAAAAAGTACAGAAAAAATTAATAGCATGTTTGCCATGAGTCGAGGACCCGAATTATAGGATATGATTGAATAGGTTAGGACATTATTCCCTGGAGCACAGGAGAAGAGGCATACAAAATTATGTGGGGTATAGACAGGGTAAATGCAAACAGGCCTTTTCCACCGTGGTTGGGTGAGAGAAAAACTAGAGGGCATAGATTAAAGGTGAAATGTTTGAGGGGAACATAGGGGCAACCTCTTCACTCAGAGGGTGGAACGAGCAGTCAGTGGAAGTGCAGGTTTGATTTCAACATCTGACAAGTTTGCATAGGTACATGGATGGGAGGGGTATGGAGTGCTGTGGTCTGGGTGTGGGTCAATGGCTCCAGGCAGGTTAATAGTTCAGCATGGATTAAATGGGCTGAAGGGCCAGTTTCTGTGCTGTAGTACTCTCCCGACTATGAAGCATGCTCATGCAAACGACTCCAACGAGAAGGACCAACTCCACTCAAGACAAATAAAAACAGCCTGCCAGATGCACACCAAGCAGCACTTTCAGTGCACAGGGCTTGCAGTTAGTCTTCAAGGGTCTGTCCACAACGCACGACAAACACACAACCTGCATGCAGAAAACGCAACCCCTGCCAGTTCCTGAAGGCAAGCGCCACCCCAACTTGAAAAACGCAAGCTCTCTTCCTTCATCACTGGCCAAATGCCGCCCCCCCCCCCCCCCACTAATAACAATGGAGCTTGGAACTCCCCTCCTAACACTCCAACCTTTGTCCAGACTGCACACAGAGAAAATCTCAGATTGGCAGAATCCCTTCTCATTACATTATGAATCTAAGTATAAAAGCTATACTTGGGAGAACTGAAAGGTTCTGGGCCCCTTATGTGCTGGCGCTGGAAAGGATCCAGAGTGTATTTCCTGAGAATGAAGCCAGGAATGAAAGGGTTAACATATGAGAAGCACTGAATGGCCCTGCCCCTGGAGTTTTGCTAGAGTTTAGAAGATTGGAGGAAGGAATCCTCGTTGAATAGAGAGGATGTTTTGAATAGCAGGGGAGTTTAGGACCAGACAGCACTGCCCCAGAATAGAGGGATGTCCCTTTAGAACAGAGATGAGGAGGAATTTCTTTAGCCAGAGGGTGGCGAATCTGTGGAATTCATTGCAACAGACAGCTGTGGAGGCCTAGTCATTGGGGATATTTAAACTGGAGATTGGTAGCTTCTTGATTAGTGAGGGCAGTTTGGGGAGATGGCAGGAGAATGGGATTGAGAGGGATAATAAATCAGCCACAATGGAATGGTGGAGTATATTTGATGGGCCAAATAGCCCGGTTCTGTTCCTATATCTTATTCGGTGCTATAGAGCTGTTTCTGTGCAACAGACAATCAGTGCCTAATCTACTAGGTACACCCGCTTGTTAATGCAAATATCTAATCAGCCAATCATGTGGCAGCCACTCAGTGCGTTAAAGCATGCAGACATGGTCAAGAGGTTCAGCTGTAGTTCAGACCAAACATCAGAAACGGGCAAGAAAAGTAACCTGAGTTTTTGTCTGAGGAATGATGGTTGGCGCCAGACAGGGTGGTTTGAGTATCTCAGATGCTGCTGATGTCCTGGGATTTTCATGCACAACGAATTCTAGGTACAAAGAATGGTGCGAGAAACAAAAAATGGATTCTGTGGGGGGTGGGGGCACACCTCGGTAATGAGAGAGGTCAGAGAATAGCCAGACAGGAAGGCAACAATAACTCAAGTAACCATGTGTCACTACAGTGGCGTGCAGAACAGCAACTCCGAATGCCAACATGTCGAACCTCGACGACCACACCACGTCCCACGCCTCTACACAATACCTAAGGTGGCCAGTGACCGAGATTCTCATCCTGTGACCAAGATGTTAAAGAAAAAATCCCCACTAGAGGAACAGGTCGAGCAGCATCTGGAGGGGAAAGGAAAGAAACGTCAATTCCACCTGCCCCCCCCCCCTTAAAGTTAACTGCACAAGCTAATTTCCTCCAGAAGATTAAATGTCCCTCCAGATCTCAGTAGGTGTAGTTCCTAGCATCTCCAATGATACCCTCCAACCTTCAGGGCCCTGAGTCAGCAAGAGATAATCTCACTCACCACACCAAGCTGATACCACATCAGCATTTTTCATTTGCACTCCCCGTATCTTTTGCACATTGGCTGTTTGTCAACCTTTATGTATGATTTTTCATAGATTCTGTTGTACTTCTCTACTTTTCCTGTTCTGACTGCAAGAAATCTCAGGATGTACGGTGGATTGGGACAACTCTGAAGAACAAAACAACCCTGACTGCTCAAACAAAAAACGGTCACGGAAACAGCAATGAAGAATGCTTCTATGCAGAGATGGAGGATCTGCATTGCTGTCCTAAATGCCAGCGGCTTAACAGGCTTAAGTTAAAGAATTACCACCAATCGAAAACAGCCAGGATTGCTCTAGTTCATCTGGGACCCTATGCAACTTAATTGGGAACGGAGACTACTGCCGAACAGTTTCTAAATCAGCACCAATCATGTGCACTTGTGTGGCATCTGATGCTACACTGTGCTTAGGGTGACTAGTTTTTAAAATAACATCAGTGGCACGTTCCTGTGTTATGTTATCCATTTGGGAGAATGGACGCCAATTCAAGTGATCTGTAATAATTTTTTTTTAATTTCAGACCCTTGCTGAAATGCCACAAATAGATTTGACACTAGCCAATAAGATGTTCGCAGTTATTTATTGTTCAATAAAAAGAACACTAGATGAATTCCTCTTGTCGATAACTACTAGCAACTAATAAAAAGCTTAATAGTTTCTACGTTCTCCCTGTGACCGTGTAGGTTTCCTCCGGGTGCTCGTTTCCACCCACAGTCCAAAGACGTACCGGTTGATAGGCTAACTGGTCATTGTAAATGCAAATTGGGCCTATTCCGTGCCGTATCTCGATAAATAAAATTATTACTCCATTAAATGGCAGTTTGTCTTTTTATTAAACTATTTCCATGAAATTTTGGGTAGTTGGGGCTTACTGAGCCAAAATGTACTGGTGCTGATGTGTCCTAATTAACCAGAATCCACTGTACACAATAGCGTATACGTACATCGTTTATGCTTGCTCCCCACCCGCCATACATTCTGTTATCAGGTTTTTGGCTGCAAGAAACCCCAAGATGGTAAATGGTAACTTACACATTAAGTTTAAACTATAGATGTCATGTGACACAGCAATGCAGATGGACCCAAGACCACAGTGAGGCAGATTTTGGGGGTGGGGGGGTTAAGAAGAGACGAGCACTTGCATTTGTAACTTCACAGAACTCTGGTTAAGCTACGTCTGGAGTTCCAGCTGCCGCCCCCCCCCCCCCCCATACAAAGGATGTTGAGGCTTCAGAGAGGGTGCAGAAGAGGTTCACCATGATGTTGCCTGGATTAGAGAGCATGAGCTATCACGAGAGGCTGAGTAAACATGGGTTGTTATCTCTGGAGCATCGGAGGCTGGGGGAGATCTGATAGAGGTTTATAAGATTATAAGAGACACAGAGCAGACAGGAAGTATCTGTTTCCCCAGACAGAAATGTCTAATACCAGAGGGCATACATTGAAGGTGAGAGGCGGTCGGTTCAAAGGGGATGCGAGTGGCAAGGTCTTTCCCCCCACTCAGAGCAGTGGATGCCTGGAATGCACGGCCTGGTGTGGTGGTAGAGACAAACACATTACAGGCTTTTAAGAGACGTTCAGGTAGACACATGAACATGAGGAAGATGGAGGGACATGGATATTGTGTTAATTATCGGGTGTTTTTTTGTTGACTTTCGGCTAGTTTGGCACAACATTGTGGGCCAAAGGGCCTGCTTCTGTGCTGTACTCTTCTATGTAGAACAAAGCGCAGCCAGCCCAAAATGGGAAACAACAGGTTAACAAATAAATTTGTCTAAACACTACGGAATTCAGGGATTCAATGGAAAAAATGAGAAATGGGCTGGCCATTTACACACCCGACTTGCGTTCTCACGTAACGAGCAATAAATTAAAAACTTACCAATGAATTAAGACCAGCTCCTCCTTCTTGGACTCGTTTGTCTCGAAGGACACATCAAAGAGAGCATAACAGCAGCGATCCTTGGGAAGCATACTTATAAATTTGTGGAATGGGTCTTTTACTGAGCCTTCCACAACATCACCAACAAGAATCTCGTTCTGTTCATCTAGAACTACTAACTCCTCCGAATCATTCAACTTTAACAGGACCGCCTTCTTCCGCTTCATGCTCTCCTCTTTGGAGCACACCTTACGCACCTTCATGTGGTTGAAGCAGGTAACAACAGAGTCGCAGATTTTTACACCAGATGCCTGTGGGAAGATTTAAAAAAAAACGTGAACTGATTTTTGAGTTCACAGGTCTGGATAAACCTGCATATACGAACAATGTAGTACAGATATACAAAATTCATTGCCACTGATGTCTGCCGGTATATTTGGAGAAGAGATTACTAGGTTCTTGATCAGCAGGGTTATGGGGGAATGGGCAGCAGAACGAGATTCGGAGGGATAAGAAGTCAGTCAAGACAGAATGGCCAAGCAGACTCAGTAAGACTTGCTCCTACGTCGTACGGTCTGTACAGTCATGGTACCACTCACTGGAGTTAGAAGAATGAGAGCGGATCTCATTGAAACCTAATCCAATACTGAAGGGCCTGGATAGAGTGAACGTGGAGAGTGTGAGCCCAGAAACAGAGGATACGGCCTCAGGATAGAGGGACATCCCTTTAGAACAGAGATGAGGAGGAATTTCTTCAGCCAGTTGGCGAATCTGTGGAATTCATTGCCAGATAGTTGTGGTGGTGGTGGGGGGGCAAGTCAGATGATGATGAGATCCTCAATAGTCAGGAATCAAAGGTTACAGAAAAAAGGGGCTGAGAGGGTTAAAAAATCAGCTGTGATGGAATGGCAAAGCAGACTCGATGGGCCGAATGGTGTTGCTGTGTGTTTTATTTAAATGCTGCATTGGATCCAGAGTAACAATCATTTTGTTCTCCTTTACGCTCGTGTACTGAAGAATGGTAATGAACAATCTTCAGTCAGTTCTGAAGGTGAAAATTCATGCAAGATTCATGATCAGACCAGAGGCTGTGCATTCTGGTTAGAATGAGTGGTGTCTGCATGCCCTCAGAAAACTGATCCTGGGACTGGAATCTGACCCAGTTACTTGTATTGCCTGCAGCATCCACTTCTCTTGTCCTGTTCAAATCAAGCAGTGTCTGCATTCAAGCACTGGCCTGCTCAACTAATGAAACAAAAATTTGGCAGGGAGAAGCTCTGAATAGAGCTGCAACTTTTCTTACAATCCAAAAACAAGGCATGAGGTTGAACACAGACTGCTTCTGTCTACTGTGCGAACACCAGGCAGTCCTTAATGACAAGTCCACCAAGGATGGGCTAAGTCAACTGGGGTTTCTCTCCTTGGAGTAGAGGAGGATGAGAGGTGACTTGATAAGACATAGATCAAGTGGGCAGCCAGAGACATTTCTCCCCCAGGACAGATACCAGGGGGCATAATTTTAAGTTGACTGAAGGACCCTAACCTATTCAACCTTTCTCTGTAACTCAGGTCACGTCTTGGAAACTGCCTTGTAAATCTTCTGTACTTTTTCAGTGTAATTGACATCTTTCCTGCAGTTAGGTGATCAGAACTGTACACGGTACTCCAAATTTGGCCTCACCGTCTCATAAACTTCAAAAGCCCAACTTTCACCATATTAACAATAAAACATGCATTTATACATTCTCCATTTCTCCAAACCTTTTAAAAGGGGAAATAAGAATCGAGCACAAGAGAGTTTGGATAAAAATAGCTGGAGTGACTGTACTGTAACCACACCTCATGTGACACAGCTCTCAAGATAGCCATATTAGGTCAAAAAATTTCCTCACTTCAAGGACGGATGTTCGATTTTAACTTGCTGAGAAAAAGTCAACTATTACTAATAACTGCTTCATTATTTGAAGACATTTTCAACACACATCAACTTGCCCAGCATTCCAAAGACATCTACAAGACACAAACCCAATCGGCCAGATTCAGTGACTAAACCCACTGCGCCTTCCCTCTGTCCACAAGAAAGAATTTCACTGTGGCCAATGCATTTAATTCCAGCCCCTATTCCAACATGTCATGTCTGCCACAATGAGGCCACTCATGTTTGGAGGACCAACATCTCATACTGATAGCATAAACACTGGTTTCTCCAACTTCTGGTAATTCTCTCCCCCACCCCCGCCTTTTTCCATTCCCCATTCTAGTTCCCCGCTCACCCCTTCTCTTCTCCTCACCTGCCCATCACCTCTCTCTAGTCCCCCCCCACTCCTTCCCTTTCTCTCTTGGTCCACGCTCCTATCAAATTCCTTCTTCTTCAGCTGTAAACTCTTCCATCTATCACCTCCCAGCTTCTCACTCAAATTCCTCCCCCACACCTCACCCAACTGGCTTCGCCCATCTGGCTAGTTTGAACTCCTTCCCATTCATCCCACCCTCTTATTCTGGCCCTTCCTTTCCGGTAATGATGAAGGGTCTGGACCCAGAGTCATCGACTCTAATCCCCTCTATAAACCGGCCAAGGCCAGTGGTCCTAGGTTCAAATCTGGATAGTTCCTTGCACACCTTACTTCCATGCTGAGTTGCACACTGAGTTAGCAACTCGGTCTCGTAAAAACAACTGCCGAAAGAGATGGCAAGATTGCCACCTGATGCACCACAAGCTGCGGGAGAAGAACAGGAACAAAATTCCCCTCTAACAGATGCTGCCTGACCTGCTGAGTTCCTCCAATGTGATTCCCCTGCTCCAATTCAATCTACAATCTAAACTCAGCACCCAAATCGTAAGAGACTCTCCGGATGCTGGAAATACAGAGCAACACACGTAAAGTGCCGGAGGAGCTCAGCAGATCAGGCAGCATTTCAGACCGAGACCTTTCATCAGGACTGAAAGGAAAGGGGAAAATATTAGAATAAGGTGGGGGGGGGGGGGGGAGGTCAAGCGAAGTGGGGGAGCAGCAGAGATTACAGAAGGAACCAATGAGAGAGAGTCTCAACTGATCTTCTGTCAAAGAGAAGATTTAAAACTTCTTCAGCATAGGCAAACCCCAAAGAGACTTTGCAGAAAATCATGAACACAAGAGATTCTGGAAATCCTCAGCGTTAAATATACCCAATGGACTCCACCCCAATCTGAGGCAACAAATTCCAGATTCACCACCCTATGGCTGAAGAAATTCCTTCTCATCTCTGTTCTAAAGGGACGTCCCTCAATTCTGAGATTGTGCCCGCTGGTCCTAAACTCCCCCCCGTTGTTGGAACACTACATCCTAAACCTTTCAATATTGCTAAGAAATTCAGCGGATGCTGGAAATGTAGGCTGGAACAGACAAAATGCTGGAGGAACTCAAGAGGTCAGGCAGCATCTATGCAAAAGAATAGCTGATGTTTCAGACTGAGACCCTTCATCAGGGTTTTCAATGAGATTCTCTCTCTCTCTCTGATTTGATTTGAGCACGTGAGCACAAACTGCACATTTTACAAAATGGAAGCATGGTTACAAATTCAGTCAGGAATCTTAAGTCCTGGTTAGCAAGACTGAGCCACTGTTGCCAAGACAGATGCGTGTCGTTAAGATCCAGGAAAGAAAAGAGAAATTGACAGAGTAAGTGACATTGGTAGTTAAGAGTAAAATTTCAGAAGAGAGGAATTTTATTTAGGAATAGAATTGCAAAATTGGAAAGGATTTAAGATTTTGAAGAAGTTGTGTAGCGTAGGGACTGTGGAAAACAAATTACATGAGTAATTCTCACTTGGGAAATGTTAAAGCTAGAAGTGAAAGGATTAACACCTGTCTCTGGGCCTTGTACTTGCTGGATCGAAGAATGGAGGTGGGGATTTCATTGAAGCCTATTGTAAAGTCCAGAGAGAGTGAATGTCGAGAGTATATTTCCAGAAGTGGGGGAGTCTAGGGCCAGGGGGCACAGCCTTAGAATACAAGAATGTTCCTTTAGAACAGAGATGAAGAGGAATTTCTTTAGCCAGGAGGGACCTGCATGTGTTGCCATACTCACTACGACTCGCTAACCCTACCTGTACATCTTTGGAATGTGGGAGGAAACCCACGTGGCCAAGGAGACAATGTACAAACTCCTTACAGGTGGGGGGGGGGGGGGGGGATTAAACTCCGATTACTGGTGCTGTTAAACCGACGGCACTTACAGCTATTACACCACCCTGGAATGGGAGTTTGTTGAACAGAAGTTACATGAGGAAGTTCGGCTCAGGAAATGCTTGCTCAAGTCTACATTTCTGAATTTTTTTTAAGCTAGTTTTTGACAATGTCTGGGGCACATGACAAGACCACAAACCCTACAAAGGATTGCAAGGAGTGGATCATCAGGGTCTCTCCACCAGCCATCTGGGATATCTATCACAGGAACACTTAGCATTGCCAAGGATGCTTCCCATCCACCCAACAATCCCTCTGGCCACCTACCACAAGGCAGGAGGTACCAGAGCATGAGGACAAGGACTGTTAGGATGGGAAACATCTTTATCTCCCCCCAGCCCCCACCCCCCCCAGGCCATGAAACTACTGAACTCCCTGCCATCACCCGGGTCTGATCACGTGAAACACCAGCACCGTTATACTGCTTACATTTTAAAACTGGTGTCATTAATGCACCTTATACTAGATGTCAATCTTCTGGAATATATGACTTTATACATTGTGTACCTCGGTTCAGAGGAACTTTGTTTCATTTGGCAGTATACATGCATATGGTTGAATGACAATAAACTCCAGTCATCCTCCAGATTTGCAACTGAACTAGACTCTCAGCGTAGAAAGCAAAGGGAGAAATGTGAAGCAGGTTCCAAGGTTTGGATGAGACCTGAATGGTGGCAAGCCAGCTTCAGAAGTAAAAATAAACATCCTTCCTGGACACCGCAGAACAGCCTGCTGCTGAACCAGTGCCAGCGACAAGCAACAGAAGTGGAACAAAGTGAATGGTGTTTCTGTGAGTTTAAGGAACTGCAAAATCTGATGAAACATCAGAGTACTGTGAAATATTTTTTTTAAAGATTGCAAGGATATCGTGTGCTTTGAAAAATACATCAGATTCCTTATGTATACGAAGGGATGTAAACGTGTGACTGTGAGTTTAAGATGTGTTGGAGATTATCATTATTTTCACCAACTATCTTAGAAGAGAATACTGCCTACTTAGGAATCGGATAGTAAACTTGGACAGGTGCATGCCCAGTTATGTAAACAAATTAACACTACACATTCCATCCCAAGCTCTTAAAGATTATTAATGGTAATTAATCTATAATGCCCCAATGTGACTTTATAAGTTGAAGCTTTAAAAGGCATCAGTCAGACTGCACTTGGGAGTATTGTGACCAGCTCTGGGCTGGCATTGGTGAGGGCCCAAAGGAGACTGATTCTGGGAATGAAAGGGTTAACCATAGGGGGAGTGTTTGATGGGGTTGGGGAGGGTGGGGATCTCATCAAAAAGACAATGGTACATTTAAAGCAGGAGATGATAGGTTCCAGGTTAGTCAGGGCATCAAAGGTTATGGGGTTTGAGAGGGACAATAAATCAGCCCTGATGCAATGGCAGAGCAGACTCCATGGGCATCTACCCCAGTTCTGATTCTATGCCCCTTCTACCTCCTGTGAGGTCTTTACCCAAAACCAGCACCATCCTTGGTCACTGACAACCTGCTCAGTCCTTCCATAATTCTGCATCTTGCTTCTTTGTTTTCACCCCTCCCCACATCCCCTCCACTTGTATCTTCTTGCCAGTAGCCATATGGAGGAACAGAGGGATCTCAGGGCCCAGGTCCATAGAACCCACAGTTGCCACACAAGTTGATAGGGTGGTTAAGGCGGTCTATGGTGTGTTGGCCTTCATTAGCCAGGGCACTGAATTCAAGGGACGCAGGGTAATGCTGAAGGTCTATACTGCAAAACCATTTAGACCACACTTTTAAGTATTGCCTTCATTTCTGGTCATCTCATTATAGGAAGGACGTGGAGGCTTTAGACAGGGTGCAGAGGAGACTTACCAGAACCCTGCCTGGATTAGAGAGCACGCCTTATAAGGAAACGGCGAGTGAGCCAGGGCTTTTCTCTTTGGAGCGAATGAGAATGAGGTGACCTGATAGGGGTGTACAACAGGCTCTGATAGTGGATAGCGAGACATGTTCCATATGGTTAATACCAGGGAGCATAATTTTAAGGTATGGAAATGTTAGGATCAAGTTGTTTTTTTTTAAAAAGAGAGAAGCAGGTACTTGGAATGCCCTGCCAGGGTCGGTGACAGATACATTAGACAAATAGTATTTAAGAAACTCTCATATAGGCACTTAAATGATGGGAAGGAACACAAGAGTGTAGTTTAAAAGGTCAGCTCATTATAGAAAGGATGTGAAAAGGAGAGTAGAGAGGAGACTGACAAGTGAGGAACAAAGCCCCTCTACTGTAATGCTCTAACCTACTTATTTCAAACCCCCAGGTGGAACACGTCCCAGTATTATCCCTTCCTCCTGTCCCAGTACCACCAATGGGCCCCACCATCATGACACTCTTGTCAGCCTGTCGGTCAACTCCTGGCTGACCCATCACTATACCAACTTTCATGATTGTGACCAACATTACCAAAGAATAAAAAGACTCGACCTGAAAAGTTTTATGTCACACATCATCTACTTTCATGCTTTTTGACGAAACTAACGTCGAATGAAGGGCCCTGGCCCAAAACGTCAACTCTTTCTTCCTCTCCATGGATGCTGCCTGACCTGCTGAGTTCCTCCAACATTTTGTGCGTGTTGCCCATTGAGTCTGCTCTGCCATTCCATCACAACTCATTCATTTTCCCTCTCAACCCTATTCTCTCCGTAACCTTTGAAGCCCTAATCAAGAATCTATTTACCTCCACTTTAAATATACCCAGAAACTTGGCCTCCACAGCCGAATATAGCAATGAATTCCACAGATGTAATACTGTCTAGCTAAAGAAAGTCCTCATCTCTTTTCCAAAGGTACAACCCTTGTATTCTGAGGCTGTGCCCTCTAGTCACAGGAAAGATACTCCATGCATCCACTCTAACTATGCCCCAGGGTGTGTAGTGACCATCAAACTAACTCCATTATAAGAGCATAACACAGCTGGGCCATTCAGCCCATCAAGTCTGCACTCCCATTCGATCACAGCTGATTCATTTTCCCCCTCAATCCCATTCTCCTGCCTTCTCCCCGTAACCTTTGACACCCTGACTAACCGAGAACCTATCAACCTCTGCTTCAAATATAGCCAATGACTTAAGTCTCCACAGCCATCTATGGCAATGATTTTCACAAATTCCTCTGGCTAAAGTGGGAGCTACACTTGGTATCACATTACAATTAATGGTACATTTCCTGAAGGGATTTTCAAAAATTCCACTGGTAAGACTCTGAAGTAATCCATTTCTCTATTTCCTCCTCCCTCCAAATTGCCCACAATATTTACATATTCATAGTTTTAATAATTAAAAGATTAACATATTCACCACACACTTAGGGAACAGGCTATTCTTAACCTGATATTATATGACACCATTGGATTGAATAGTTAATATTAATGATTGGTTTAATATTAGCTGCAAATGTTAACAACTGAATTTCAGACATACTCAAAAGAACAGTTCAAAACATGCCTGTTTTATAAGGAAAACAGCAAAGCTGGGGGCGTTACCTTAGCTTTGCGGTTAGCATAGCATTTTAGAGTCAGCAATCAGAATTTAATTCCTACTGTTTGTTAGGAGTTTGAAAAAGTTTGAAGTAAAATTATCAAAGCACATACATGACACCATATACTATCCCCATTCATTTTCTTGTGAGCATTTACAGAAAATATAAAGAAGCACTCAAGAAATTAATGAAAAAACTGACAGCCAAAGTGCAAAGACAACAAACTTTACAAATACAGAAAAAACACCTCTAGGTCACAAACTATAGAGCCCTGGGTCATGAAATTGGCTCAGTATTGAGGAAGTGAAGTTATCCCCTTCAGTTCAAGAGCCTGATAGTCGAGGGGCCATAACCGTTCCTGAACCTTGTCATGATGGTATGTACAGTCCTCCCCGTGACCCTTTGGGTTTCCTCTAACCAATGCAGTCTCACGGGTCAGTGAGCAGTGAACGTTATGTTGGCTCCGGAAGCACTTGTGGGCTGCCCCCAGTACAATCCCTAGACTACACTGATGCAAACGGCACAGTTTGGCGTGCATCAGACAAATAATCTTTCAAGTCAAGCGAAAGGGAATGGGGGAACCTTTCTGGGACCTTTAGATCCGGTACATTCTAGTAATTAGTAAAAACTGTTGTTAACAGAAAAAGTTTAAGACTTAAACATACAATTAATTTTTTTTTATAAACACAAAGCCCGCTTTGTACTTTTTGAAAGATTAAAGTGCGCATAGCGTCTACAGGAATTAATGGAGAACAAGGTCAATTAAATTGAACAGGCACAGAAAAGCCACAACTCAGGAATTAAAAATTGTGGGAAGGAGGGGAACTCAGGGAATAGCAAGTACTAAGAACTTCAGGTTTCTCCGATTGCATTATTTGAGGTTGTGAATCGTCACACTTTATTATTTGCGGAGGGTACAGCTGCTGGTGGGCAAGCGAATCAAACTGCGTCACAAATTTAAGGTTCCTTAGATTGGAATGCAAAAAAGAGAAATTCTTTTATTCAAGGAGGGAGACAGAAAACATGAATCTAGCCAGTTTCAAATTAGAAGTGGGCAGGAAACACTGGAGGAAATCAGCAGGCCAGGCAGAATCTATAGAAAAGATTAAACAGTCAACACTTCAGGCCAAGACCCTTCATCAGGACTGAATATTTATTTAAACAACCATCTTGACAAAAATAGCATTGCTGCTTTATGTATTACTTTGATTTCCAGCATCTGCAGATTCTCTCTTGATTGTGTTCGGGAAAGTAAGACCAAGTTATTAGTTTCTGGATATGGTAATTTTCTGACAGGGAAAGACAACAGGCAAGACCACATCTGTTGAACTCCCAATAGTGGTCGTCTTAGGTTAGGGAACTAATCCGGTGGTAGAAGGTTTACAAGGCTTTAACCAGGACAGGGTGAGCTTCACAACTGAAAGGGCGGGCAGGCTGGGCAACAGCCCAAATGGGAGAAAATATCAGTTAACATTTAAAAAAAAATTGTGAATGATCCTGCCAGGATGAATGGGGAAGCCAATTTCCTCATACAGTAGCAACTCACTGTTCAAAAATAAATAGGTGCCCATTTACAAAGTGAACCTAATGTATTCCCCCCCCTCCCCACTGTAGCTTATAAAAAAAATCTTTGGAAATGTTCCTCAGTGGACAACCAAGACAAATGCAGATTCATACTGAACAGGAAATTGTGTTTTTGAATTAAGGGGGCCATCCACTTTTCCCCTCAATAAATCTTTGAAACTTTGGAAATTTATGAAGTTCTTAAGACATAAGAGCAGATTTAGGCCATTTGGCCCAAAGAGGAGGAAAGGGGATGAGGCTAATTCAATTCATAAATCAGATGGCAAGAGGTTTGGGGTGGGACTAGTGGCCCGCAGTTTACACGTGGAAGAGTTAATGCTTCCAAAAAAAAAAAAAAATTAAATTGCTACGGCCTTAATCATACATTTAGCAAACAGCGTCATGAAAATTAACCGCCTTGGGCCCTCTGGCAAGCGACCAGCGGCTGCACCCTCCTCGAATCATGAGTTGCAAAACCTCAGGAAAAAATGCAATGCAAAGAAGAAGTCAGAAGATGGGGATATTTTTTTTTCGGGTCAGACCCCGGCAAAATGGAGCGCGGGCTTTTCTCTCTCTCTCTCTGCGAGATAATGGATCCCGGACAAAGGGGAAAATAGGCTCTCCTTTCGAAATAACGGGCTGGAGGTGAGGAAAGAAGGGTGGGGCCGTCGAACTCAAGCAGAGA
This sequence comes from Mobula birostris, assembly GCF_030028105.1. Classification (NCBI taxonomy): domain Eukaryota; kingdom Metazoa; phylum Chordata; class Chondrichthyes; order Myliobatiformes; family Myliobatidae; genus Mobula; species Mobula birostris. The sequence goes on from NC_092397.1 coordinate 5,624,728, forward strand.
AAAAAAATCGACTGAGGAAGGGAAAATTTAGAAATTGAGAGAGAGCATTTTTTTTTTAATTCTCGAGGCCGACCGACACAAAATCGGGGCGTGGGTGGGGAGCGTCGTGAAACAATCTCCCCACCCCCCCCCCGACTCAAGTGCCCGCGCGACCGGCGCCGGCTCGCGGACTCGGTTGTGCGCTTGCGCCGGAATCTGGGTGGGGGATGGGAGGCCGCTGGCGACCAATGCGCGCCATCGTGAGGTGGGGAAAAGAGAAGCGCGGCCCGCGCACCCGCGCGGGGTTTCCCTCCCTCGCCCCTGCGCTTCCCCCCCCCCCACCACCCCTCAAAAAAAAACACATCCGCGCCGGTTCTGGCGTCCCGTTATCCGCCCCGCGCAGCAGAACACCCGGCCTCGCGTCATGGGATCATTCCGCCGGCGGCAACGAAACCCTCAGAGCCCCGCCGACGCCATTTTACACAACGAGTTTCTTTCTTCCCCCCACCCCTCCGTCTTATTTTTACCTCAGAGACAGGAGTTTAAAAAAAAGGATAAATAGCGCCATATATACTCACCATGTTGTCAACTTCTCTGTGGGCGGGGGGGCTCGGGAAGATAAAGGGGAGAGAGAGAAAGAAAAAAGAAGAAGAATCCCTTCCGACCGTAGATAAAGCCGCCCGCTATAGCCCGCAGCTCCGCTCGGCAAGAGTCCTTCCGACGACAGGAAACTGCGCGCTTTCTTCGCACTGAGAAGACCGGGCGATAGTCAGTCCCCGCCCTTTCCCCCCCCGTCAGGCGAAAGAGGGAGGGCGGATGCGCGCGCATCAACCCACCCCCGGGGGGGCTTAGGTCTATAATCTCCGACGGAGAAGAATGCCCGCGTCCCCTAATCCTCGGAGCGCGGCGGGGTGGGGGGATAAATATCACCGGCTCCTTTTATTTTGGAGATGCCCCCTACTCTGGAAAAAAGGGCGGCGGGGGGGGTTAAAGTGTTGGACTACAATTCCCAGAGCGCGGTGCGCGGCCCGTCTCAGGGACCCGGGTGGCGGGCGGGCTTCGGTGCCTTCTGGGAAAGCGAGTTCCGTGGCTCGCCCTGACCCGGGGGGGTGGGGAACCAAGTTAGAAGATGGCGTTCGGCGGTTTTCGGGCTGCTTTGAGGAAGGGAGGGGGTGTCGGATAATAAAAGGGAAGCTTATCACGGCGTCGGTACTCTGGGGAGGTGAAAACAGGAGTTAAAAATGCCGACTTAGGCGTCGCTGACTATAACTCCCAGCATTCAGCGCAGTGCATTGATCCGAACGGGCCTCAAACTGTCCGCTAATTTCCTAAGTAAACCCTGCGACCTTGCGCCGGTAGCAAAGCGGAGGGTGGGGCGGTGGGGGGGCAAGCATTCGGCGAGTTTGGAAAAGTTTTTAATTTCGACCCTGGATTTTAGGGAGCGGGGCAGCCAATGACAGCGTCGGGAGAGGAGTCATCGCCATATATGGAGAAGAGCTTGTAACTGGCATAGCGTGAGCCCAGGGGCGACCTGTTACTTCCTTATTAGGAAATGATGCGCAAGCCTTTTATTCCCTCTCTCACTCGTCCCACCCCTGCCCCACGAAAGCAGAGGCTGTTAAAGGAGCCCTACCCCCCCCAAACTCTGCAACCCCAAAACATTCCCCCTCCCTTAAACTCTCAGTCTCAACTTGCACCTGTTGCCAACTTAGCTACACATGTAATTTTACACCTTCTGTAACAGCAGCAGGCCATTAATGCTATCTCAGGTCTTTCTTCCCCCCCCCCACACACACACACACACATACACACACACTATTCTTTAAATCATTATGCAAGTTATTCTTTCAGCTGTCATCTTGGATAATGTGGTCCTTGCTCTCTGCAGCCTGACACGCTTTCAGCTGCCAACTGCTGCTCCCAGAGATGCCAAATCGAGTCAAGTTTATTGTCATTTAGCTGCATTGTCCTCTTCATGATCCTCTCGTATCCCCTTTTGCCAATCACCTGTCCAGCTCTTGGCTCCATCCCTCCCCCTCCTGTCTTCTCGTATCATTTCAGATCTCCCCCTCCCCCTCCCACTTTCAAATCTCTCACTAGCTCTTCCTCCAGTTAGTCCTGACGAAGGGTCTCGGCCAGAAACTTCCACTGTACCTCTTCCTAGAGATGCTGCCTGGCCTGCTGCGTCTGCCAGCAATTTTGATGTGTGTAGCTACAATCATGTATACCGTCAAACGAGATGACGTTTCTCCAGACCAGGGTGCCAAGCACCGTAGTACAACACAGTAACTTGGAAAAGTAAGAACTAAATCTACAAATGAATTATGCATGGCTAAACAAAGTAAAATGCATAATTTAAAACAGAAAATCTGCAGGTGCTGGTAATCCAAGTGACACTTGGAATGCTTGCATAATTTAAATATTGTCAGGTCCTGAACAGATTATCCAGTGACACTTTGAATGGGATACAGCAAGGATTTCAGAAGCCTAATGGCCTGGGGGAAGAAACTGTCTCTCTTCCTGACTGCTCTTTATACGTCAGAGTCTCCTCCCTGATGGTAGAAAGTCAGAGAGAATGCTGGATGGGATCCTTAATACTACTAAGGGCCCTGTGTATGCAGCGCTCCTGATAAGTAGGGAGGCCCCTATAATCCTCTCAGCCTTTGTAGGGACTTACGGTCTCGGCTGCTCCCATACCAGATGGAGATGCAACTTGTCAGGATGTGCTCAGTGGTGCTCCTGTAAAATTAAGTTAAGATGGAGGAAGTGGGGGGGGGGGGAGTCTCGCTCCGCCTGAAGAGGCGGAGGCACTGCTGTGCCTTCTTATTCAGGGAGGTGGTATTGAGGGACCAGGTGAGATGAACTCCCAGGATCTTGGTGCATGTAACTCCCTCTATAGTGGAGCCATGTATGCACAGAGGGATGGTTCATCTGCACCTCCCTAGGGTCCACAACTATCTCCCCCTCCTGGTTCCTCTCCTCCGTTCCTTGGTCTGCTGCCCTCTCCTACTAGATTTCCTCCCCCACCTCTTTACCGTTACCCTCCCAGCTTCCTACTTCATCACCCCGTCCCCGTCTCGTGGTCTCAACCTGCCAGCTTGCACTCCATTCCTCCCCAAACCCCTCCAGCTTCTTATTCCAGTTTCCTTTCCAATCCCGATGATTCTCCTCCGTGGGCGCTGAGCTCCTCCAGCACTTTGTGCACGCCGCCCAAAGTTTCCAGTGTTGGCAGAATCTCTTGTGCTTATGATCGACTGCATAGTTTTCAACCGACTGCTTTTGAAGCACTGATTATATATCTTGTTCTTGAACCAGCAAAAAAAAGATTGTTTATGATAGTAACGATTAAGAGGCCTTCTGACAGACGCTTGGAATGGAAGGATGTAAACCATGTGCCGGCAGATGGGATTAGCAACATCGTGGACTGACAGTCCTCTTTCTGTAGTATATTGTTCTATGTTTCTGTGGAATGGAATTGCAAGTAGAATTAAAAGGACCGCTTCATCGAGCACCTCCGCTCTGTCCGCCGCAACAGACAGGATCTCCCGGTAGCCACCCACTTCAACTCTGCTTCCCACTCCCATTCAGATATGTCCATACATGGCCTCCTCTACTGCCATGATGAGGCTAAACTCAGGTTGGAGGAGCAACACCTCATATACCGTTTAGGTAGTCTCCAGCCCTTTGGTATGAACATAGAATTCTCCAACTTCCAGTAATTCCCTCCCCCTCCCTTCCCCTATCCCTATTTCACTCTGCCCCCTCCCCCAGCTGCCTATCACCTCCCTCATGGTTCCACCTCCTTCTACTACCCATTGTGTTTTCCCCTATTCCTTCTTCACCTTTCCTGCCCGTCACCTCCCTGCTTCCTCTCCCCCGCCCCTTTATCTTTCCCCTTACTGGTTTTTCACCTGGAACCTATCAGCCTTCTCCTTCCCACCTTCTTTATCGGGCCTCTGCCCCTTCCCCCTTCAGTCCTGACGAAGGGTTCTGGCCCGAAGCGTCGACTGATCTTTTCCACGGATGCTGCCCGACCTGCTGAGTTCCTCCAGCGTGTTGCGAGTGTTGCTTTGACCCCAGCATCTGCAGATTGTTTGTGTTTAGAATTAAAAGGAACCACTTGGACTATTGTCAGTTACAACAAGACAGAAAAGCCCTGTCCAGTGCCATCTCTCCTTCCCTGCCCCCTTCTTCGTCCCATCACCGCCAACAGCGGCTCACCAGCCTCCTCTGCCCCTGGCCACTCTTTCAAGTTGTCCCCGGCTGTAGCCCGTCTTTGAAGATCCTTCCCCCCCCCCCCAGGGGTGAGGTCCGTAGAGCTTCTGCCAGTGTTTCTTGTCGCTCTGGGATTTGCAGCTGAGCTGAGGGCCGGCTGGTGGTGTGGCAGGAACCACACCGGACTTGTGGCAAGTGGTCTTGGGTTGAACGTCGAGCTAGCAACTGGGCCTTGTAAAAAAAAAACAGGCAAAAATGCTAAAGGAGCGGCAAAGATAGCGCGGAAGGGAACAACAATAGTGCAGGTGAGACTTTCGATGACTATGACTAACACTATCTGCAAGGCTCTCTAAATCAGGGCCTCTTGCGTAATGGTATTGGTCCATGGCATAGAAAAAGGTTGGGAACCCCTGTTCTAAACCCATTAGCAGCTTAAGTGAACTGACATCATCCCTATGTCCCAGCGTCACTCTACACTTGGTCAACTCTCATCCGCTAATATCAAATTCCTAGAGTAGGCACCCTTCCCCACCGTGGCAGACGATTTAGAGATACAACGCGGAACAGGCTCTTAACCCCAGCCCAATCACAGGACAATTTACAGCAACCAATTAACCTACCAACCGGCACGTCTTTGGACTGTGGGAGGAAACCGGAGCACCCGGAGGAAACCCACGTGGTCACCGGGGTGCGTGGGGGTAACGTACCATCTCCGAACTCTTGACGCCCCAAGCTGCAATCGCCAACCGCGTCACTGCTGCGGATGAATGTGGGGAGTGGCTCACAGGCGCTGTCGAAGCCACCTTGAACGAATCTGATGCCTTGGTCCGTGACTGCTCAACACCAAAACAGGTAGCGCGCACAAAATACTGGAGGAGGAAGTACAAGGCGGTAGGTGATAGGTGAAACCGGGAGAGGGGGAGGGAAGTTGATTGGGGAAAAGAGATAAAGGGCTGGAGAAGGGGGAACCTAACAGGAGAGGGTAGAACGCTGAGGCTGTCTACAAGAAGGGTCAGAGCTGTCTCTATTTCCTGAGGAGACTGAGATCCTTTAACATCTGCCGGACGATGCTGAGGATGTTCTACGAGTCTGTGGTGGCCAGTACGATCATGTTTGCTGTTGTGTGCTGGGGCAGCAGGCTGAGGGTAGCAGACACCAAAAGAATCAACAAACTCATTCGTAAGGCCAGTGATGTTGTGGGGATGGAACTGGACTCTCTGACGGTGGTGTCTGAAAAGAGGATGCTGTCCAAGTTGCATGCCATCCTGGACAATGTCTCCCATCCACTACATAATGTACTGGGTGGGCACAGGAGTACATTCAGCCAGAGACTCATTCCACCGAGATGCAACACAGAGCGTCATAGGAAGTCATTCCTGCCTGTGGCCATCAAACTTTACAACTCCTCCCTTGGAGGGTCAGACACCCTGAGCCAATAGGCTGGTCCTGGACTTATTTCATAATTTCCTGGCATAAATACATATTACTATTTAACTATTTATGGTTCTATTACTATTTGTTATTTATGGAGCAACTGTAACGAAAACCAATTTCCCCCGGGAATAATAAAGTATGACTATGACTATAGAAGACTGCGGAAGAAAGGCGGAAAGAGCACAGGAGGGCAAAGATGGGCAGATAAGGTGATATGGGGGAATGGTGAGATTACCAGTAGTCCGAGAAGTCGATGTTCATGCCGTCAGGTTGGCGGCTACCCAGATAAGGTGTTGCTCTTCCAGCCCGAGTGTGGCCCCATCATGACAGTATGGACTAACATATGGTAACGGGAAGTAGATTCCATTTTTTCGGAGCGTAGTGCCTGGTAAAGCGGTCTCAAAGTAGGTGTTGCGAAAGACGCCGAGCGCCTTGAGCCAAATCCCCAAACGTTAATGACGAAGGAGTGCATTCCAAACGGAGTCCCACCTGGAATGCTCTACTCCACGTCTGGGGGAGCCTACACATCACAACCTCGTCAGCCACAGAACTGGACTTGAAGCAAGAATCCTCAGTACTGGTATGGAAGTTGTCCTGTCCAAGACCGGAAGGAGCTGCAGAAGATTGTGAACACAGCCCAGCACATCACACAAACCAATCTTCCGTCCTTGGACTCACCTTACACAGCACGCTGTCGGAGCAGTGCTGCCAGGATAATCAAGGACACAACCCACCCAGCCAACACACTTTTCGTCCCTCTTCCCTCTGGGAGAAGGCTCAGGAGCTTGGAAACTCGTATGGCCAGATTTGGGAAGAGCTTCTTTCCAACTGTGATAAGACCGCTGAACGGATCCTGACCCAGACCTGCGCCGTACCCTCCAAATATCCGGACCTGCCACTCGGGTGTTTTGCACTACCTTACTTTCCATTTTTCTATTTTCTATTTATGATTTGTAAATTAAATTTGTAATATTTACTCATTTTTACTATTTTTAATATTTAATATTTGTAATCCAGGGAACAGGAAGCGCAGAATCAAATATTGCTGTGATGATTGTACATTCTAGTATCAATTGTTTGGTGACAATAAAGTATTACATTGGATAGATATATTCTATGTTGTCCTTTAAAGTTAAATTGGATAGATATATGGACAGGAAAGGAATGGAGGGTTATGGGCTGCATGCAGGTCGGTGGGACTAGGAGAGGGTAAGAGTTCGGCACGGACTAGAAGGGCCGAGATGGCCTGTTTCCGTGCTGTAATTGTTATATTGTTATATGGTTAAAGTATAAAAGTACTGAGGGAGACACAAGAGACTGGAGGCGCCAGAGGGACTCAGGAGGCAAAGGGATGTCCCAACTTTTCAGGTCGGAACCCCGCATCAGGTTTGTTATCAGTAACGTAAGACATAACAATATGTTTTGTAGTTAATAGATAAATCACAATTAAGAAAAATGGAGCAAAAGTGGAATAGTGAGGTTGTGTCCATGACTTCAATGTCCATTTAGACAATGTCGAACGAGGCAGGAGCGGGTCAGTGACAGGTGGATCCACGGTGGATGCATTAGACCATAACATGTAAGAACAGAGTTAGGCCGTTCAGCCCATTGAGTCTGCTGCACCATTCCCTCATGGCTGATTTATTATTGCCCTCAGCCCCATTCCCCTGCCTTCCCCCCTGTAATTTTCAACTCCCTGATTAATCAAGAAGCTACCAACTTCCATTTTAAATACTAGATTATGAGGACACTCAGTCCTCATTTATTGTCATTTAGAAATGCATGTATTAAAAAATGATACGATGTTCCTCCAGTATGATATCACAGAAACACAAGACAGACCAAGACTAAAATTGACAAAAACCACATAATTATAACATATAGTTACACCAGTGCAAAGCAGTACCGTAATTTGATAAAGAGCAGACCATGGGCACGGTTAAAAAGAAATATACCCAATGACTTGGCCTCCACAGCCCCCTGTGGCGATAAGTTCCACAAATTCATCACCCTCTAGCTAAAGAAATTCCTCCTCATCTCTGTTGTAAAGGGACGTCCTTTTACGCTGGGGCTGTGCCCTCTGATCCTAGAACACTACAGTGAACGTCCTCTCCGTGCCTACTCTATCTCAGCCTTTCAATATTCAGTAAGTTGAGGAACAGACGGAGCCAGGTTGAGCGGGGGCGGGGGAGGAATAGTGATAGAGGCTGGGATAGGATAGAAGCAACAAAAGGGACAAAGATGGCGGAATCTGATATAATAATCCATCATTAGCAATACCCACCACCCAGGACACGCTCTCTTCTCGCTGCTGTCGCCAGGAAGAAGGTACAGGAGCCTCAGGACCCGCACCACCAGGTTCAGGAACAGTTACTACCCCTCAACTGTCAGGCTCCTGAATGAAAAAGGATAACTTCATTTGCCCCATCATCGAAATGTTCCCACAACCAATGGACTCACTTCTAAGGACTCTTCATTTTTATTCCTAATTAACTATTGTTCATTCTTTTTACATTTGGACAACTTGTTGTCTTCTGCACTCTAGTTGAGCACCCTGGTTGGGCGGTCTGTCACTGATGCTGTTATAGTTCCTATTCTATAGATTGTTGGGTATGCCCGCAAGAAAATGGTTGTACGGGGTGATCATAAAATTTACTTTGAACTTTCGATGAAGGTTGAAGACCTGGTGTCCACAAGTTTGGGAGACCGAGGTTTAAGAGTCTCAGAGGCGGCCTGTCCTGAAGTGAAGGCCTATGTGAGTGTGAGGGGGTGGGGGGGGGGGAATGGAAAAGGGGACTGTTTTGCGGCTCTTGTGTGTTCTGTGTTGTGTTGAACATGGTCAAACATAGAAACATAGAAAATAGGTGCAGGAGTAGGCCATTCGGCCCTTCGAGCCTGCACCACCATTCAGCATGATCATAGCTGATCATCCAACTCAGAACCCTGCCCCAGCCTTCCCCCCATACCCCCTGATCCCTTTAGCCACAAGGGCCATATCTAACTCCCTCTTAAATATAGCCAATGAACTGGCCTCAACTGTTTCCTGTGGCAGAGAATTCCACAGATTCACCACTCTCTGTGTGAAGAAGTTTTTCCTCATCTTGGTCCTAAAAGGCCTCCCCTTTATCCTCAAACTGTGACCCCTCGTTCTGGACTTCCCCAACATCGGGAACAATCTTCCTGCATCTAGCCTGTCCAATCCCTTTAGGATTTTATACGTTTCAATAAGATCCCCCCTCAACCTTCTAAAGTCCAATGAGTATAAGCCTAGTCGATCCAGTCTTTCATCATATGAAAGTCCTGCCATCCCAGGAATCAATCTGGTGAACCTTCTTTGTACTCCCTCTGTGGCAAGAATGTCTTTCCTCAGATTAGGGGACCAAAACTGCACACGATACTCCAGGTGTGGTCTCACCAAGGCCTTGTACAACTGCAGTAGTACCTCCCTGCTCCTGTACTCGAATCCTCTCGCTATGAATGCCAGCATACATACATGCTATGTTGGCGCCGGAATGGGCTGACTTCGGGTGTGTTGGTTGTCAACACAAACGATGCATTTCACTGTATGTTTCGATGTAGGCATGAGAAATAAATCTGAATCTCAAGGAAAGGTGGTGAGTGGATCCAGATGGATGCCGTGGGGGGAAAACAAGGGAGGGAATAATTGAATTGACTTTATTTCTTACTTCCTTCACATACACAGAAATACAGTTGTGTCAGCATGAGTTAATCAGTCTGATGGCCTGGTGGAAGAAGCTGTCCTGGAGCCTGTTGGTCCTGGCTTTTGTGCTGTGGTACCGTTTTCCAGATGGTAGCAGCTGGAACAGTTTGTGGTTGGGGTGACTCAGGTCTCGAATGATTCTTCGGGCTCTTTTTACACGCCTGCCTCTGTAAATGTCCTGAATTGTGGGAAGTTCACATCTACAGATGCGCTGGGCTGTCCGCACCACTCTCTGCAGGGTCCTGTGATTGAGGGAGGTACAGATCCCATACCAGGCAGTGATGCAGCCAGTCAGGATGCTCCCAATTACGCCCCTGCAGAAAGTCCTTAGGATTTGGGGACTCATGTCAAACTTCTTCAACCATCTGAGGTGAAAGAGGCGCTGTTGTGCTTTTTTCACCTCACAGCCAGTAGATACAGACTAGGTGAGATCCTCGATGATATTTATGCCAAGGAACTTAAAGCTGTTCACCCTCTCAACCCCAGATCCATTGATGTCAATAGGGGTTAGCCCATCTCCATTCCTCCTGTCGTCCACAACCAGCTCCTCGGTTTTTGCGACATTGGGGGAGAGGTTGTTCTCTTGACACCACTGTGTCAGGACGATGACTTCTCTGTAGGCCACCTCGTTATGATTTGAGATGAGGCCAATCAACGTACCACAAGAGAGACTGCACATTGTGGAATTTAGACACAGCACACACAGAATGCTGGAGGAACTCGGCAGGTCAGGCCGAGACCCGTCGTCAGGACTGGAGGGCAAAAAGTCAGCAAGCATAGGAGACCCAAGTGATGGGTGAACGGAATCAGGGAAAGGGAATAGGGGAGCTCAGAAAGAAGGGGTGTAAGAGAGGAACCAGGTGGATTAGAAGCAGAGAGTAGTTCAGGTTACCTCAAAACTGGATAACTCAAAGCTCATCCCACTGGGCTGTTGACTCCCCAGGCAAAGTGCGAGGTGTGGTTCCTCTAGTTTGCATTTGGCTGACAGTGAATTCGGAGTTCGGCGCCCGCACTGCCGGTGTGGTGGGGGCAGGTGGAGACCAGTCCTGCCGAGAAAGGGCTGATCGGTGGAAATGCGTATGCTCAGGTTGAGATTTGATGCCGTCCTTCGGTGCTGTAACCTCCCCATAACTACCACCGCTGGGAGGTCTAAATGCAGCGAATTCACGATGAGACAAACCCTGTTAGCGGCTTTGACAGAGGGGTAGCCGTAGCCTGGTACTGAGGAAACCTCTTCAGCACCCTAACTAGGCAAGCGGGAGGAGAAGATGGCGGTGCGCCACGTGTGCACAGCCCTCCGGTGAAAATGATACCATATCTGTTAAATAGAGGCCGTGGACAATTCTGATTTGATGGAGAATGGACGTGAAAGCACAGAGGAACATCTGGAGAAATTTCTGAAACGCCCATTTGCTGCTGTTGTTACTGTGTGGTGGGGAATCTCTCGGAGGGTAGGCCTCAAAATCCCCAGCCTTGCCTGCTGTTGGTGACCGAGATTGAGGTCGAATCATTCGGACAGAGATGGCGCTCAGTACTCGGTGTCGGAGAGCTGATCAGAGCTCGAAGTTTTCGGATGACTCAGAGTCGGATTGTGGTCGGCGTGGCAGGGAGAGTTTTTCTTCCTTCTCCCGTCTGCGTGAGATGTGGGACATTTGAGAAACTTTGAACTTTACTGTGCTCAGGGACTTCTTCATCAAGTTATGGTATTGTTGCACTGTTGTAACTATATGTTATAGTCATGTGGTTTTGTCAGTTTTTTCAGTCTTGGTCTGTCCTGTGTTTTGTGATTTTTTGGCACTGGTATGACCTGTACAAAGATGACGGGTTACACTTGAATCCTAGGGGGACCAATATCCTGGCGGGGAGATTAGCGAGGGCTACTGAGGTGACTTTAAACTAGAATGGTTGGGGGGTGGGAATCAAATTAAAGAGACTAGGCGAGAGGAGGTTAGTTCACAACAGGGGGATGGGAACCAGTGCAGAGAGACAGAGGGGTGTAAAGTGAGGGTAGAAGCAAAAAGTAGTAAGGTGAAAAGTAAAAGTGGCAGGCCGGCAAATCCAGGGCAAAAATCAAAAAGGGCCACTTTTCAACATAATTGTATAAGGGCTAAGAGAGTTGTAAAAGCGAGCCTGAAGGCTTTGTGTGTCAATGCAAGGAGCACTCGTAACAAGGTGGATGAATTAAAAGTGCAGATTGGTATTAATGAATATGATATAGTTGGGATCACAGAGACATGGCTCCAGGGTGACCAGGGATGGGAGCTCAACATTCAGGGATATTCAATATTCAGGAGGGACAAACATGAAAGAAAAGGAGGTGGGGTAGCATTGCTGGTTAAAGACGAGATTAACGCAATAGGAAGGAAGGACGTTAGCTGGGAGGATGTGGAATCGATATGGGTAGAGCTGCATAACACTAAGGGGCAGAAAACGCTGGTGGGAGTTGTGTACAGGCCATCTAACAATAGTAGTGAGATTGGGGATGGTATTTTCTATGTTCCTATCACACTGGAGGAAATAACGCATCATTTCTCAATGCATGCATTACTAAATGACAATAAAAGAACACTATGTGTCTTCATAATCTAAGAAAATCTCATTGAAACCGATCAAATGATGAAAGGGTGGGTGTGGAGAGGATGCTTCCATGTGTAGGAGAGGGCACAGCCTCGGAATACAGAGACCTCCCTTCAGAGCGGGGGTGAGCAGGAGCCTCTTCAGCCAGAGGGAGGTGAATCTGGGGAGTTCATTGCCACGGGCGGCTGTGCAGGCCGAGTCATTGAGTGCATTCAAAGCGGAGGCTGACAGGGCATCAAAGGCCTCAGGGAGAAGGCTGGAGAATAGGGTTCAGAGGGATGATAAGTCAGCCGTTACTGAATAGCAGAGCAGACTGAATAGGCCCAGTGGCCTAATTCTGTCCCCGTGTCTTTAACGTCTTGCCTGAAAGACATTACCAGGAATAAGAGTTCTGCTGAAACCACTCAGAGAGGATATAAAAACTCACACCAGCAGGAAGTGGCTGAGGCCCATAGAGTGACACATTTCAGGGGAAGTTGAAGTAACGCAAGGAAAGGAAAATAACTTATTAGTCGGCCAGCCATTGAGAGGTGCAAGGAGCTTGGGCTGTGGAAAAACCAGTGGCAACTGCATCGGATCTCCTGCTAACTCCCTGCCGCTCTGACCTTGCATCGTTTTGGGTGAAACTCCATTTGTGGGAATGAATCACGCAGGGCAACATCAAGAGTAAACAGCGTCCGCTGAAGAGAAATCAATTAATTTCCCCTGTCCCCACCCCCACCCCAGCCGCCGCCTTTTTGTGGCAAATCGTTATCTCGCCACACCTTAAAGGTTGCTGCCTGTATGTCAGCTTTTGCAGCGACACCAATCTCGCACCCTTGACCACGAGCACCATATTAAGGAAATAAGTTCACAACAAAGACTCTGAGCTCCTTCTGGAGCAGAATGCAAAGGTTCGAGGTGGCGGTTGTGTAAAAACCCGGAGAAGGCACTCTTTTAAAAAAAATTCACTTTTCCCGGCAGGCATTTGAATTGCGTTTGATGAAGCCTTTCATATGTTGAGGTTAAAGGGGGAGAGGAATTGCCTGAGTTGAGCCAGAATAACTTTTACTTTCTCTGTCAGATGTGGTGAAATTTGATGTTTTAATTTGACAAATTAGCGAGCGAAATAGTGAGGTCGTGTTCACGGGTTTGTTGTCCATTCAGAGATCGGATGGCGGAGGGGAAGAAGCTGTTCCTGAAACGTTGAGTCTGTACCTCCTCCCTGTCGGTAGCAATGAGAAGAGGGTGAGGGGTAGGGAGATGCTTCATGATGAATACTGCTTTTTTGAGGCCTCGCCCTCTTGGAGGTACCCTTGGTAGTGGGGAGACTACGGCCCATGATGAAGCTGACTGAGTCTAGAACTTCCTTTTCCGATCCTTCAAAGTGGCCGCACTCCGCACCAGGCAGCTGCAGCCCGTTAGTATTCTCCCCCACGGTACATCTTAGAAATTTGCGAGTGTCTTTGGCGACATCCCAAATTTCCTGAAACTCCTAATGAAATATACCGCCATCGTGCCTTCTTTGTAATCGCAACAATATGTTGGGCCCTGGGCCCTCAGAGATGTTGACACCCAGGAACTTGAAACTGCTAACCCTTTTGGGATAAAAAAAAAAGATAAAATTAAATAAATAAGTACATAGGGATTGGATAATTATGTTTGGGGGTAGGAGCAAACATGAACAAGTTAGGATATAAACACCTACAATGGTAGTTACATAGGCTTACATACAACATTATGGACCAGAGAAATGGTCCAGAAGAGATATATGGAAAATCCTCTATTATTACTATCTTTCTTAATAACTAATATCATTACTTAGCCTAAAAGAGTAGAATTTCAACTGCACATAATTATCTATTTAAGTGTCTAATTTTTTTTATATCACCTTAATGTGTACTTAGGATTGTATAAATGATTATACATATATTTAAAAAAATGGAAAAGGTTATACATGTGAAAAAAGTTAATGATACTTCTGAATTCCTCATCCAAATAAAAATAAAACATTTTTAAAAGAAGAAACTGCTAACCCTTTCCACTGCAGACCTCTCGATGAGGACTGGCATATGTTCCCTCAACTTCTCTTTCCTGAAGTCCACAGTTAGTTAGCCTCTCTGTTCTATTATTAACGACTACAGTCAAGAAGGGAACCAGTTTGCATTTTTTCATTTACCTTTGGAGTTGTTTGAGGGGTAGACAGCGCATTTATACAGAAAGAAAAGGCATTTCTGAATTGCAGGTCCTGGAAATTTACTAGAAAACCATCCAGCTGATTGAGGTGCACGGGGTCCTTGGTGAATTGGCCGTTTGGACTCAACACTGGGCTGCCGACAGGAGGGGGTAGTGGTTGATGGGACGTATTCTAGCAGGGGGTCTGTGACTTGTGGTGTTCTGCAGGGATCTGTCTCAGGACCTCTTCTATTTGTGAGATCTGTACTTCTGTGGGTATCGGGGTAGAGATACGTCTCCATCAAAGGAGGTGTAAGGCTCTCCTTCCCTCTGCTAGCCTGCCAGTCACCCTTGGTGCAAGGTGTAGCACCTGCTTAGCCCCTCAATCAGGGTGAAGCCATGGGGGCAAACGGTGGATGGTCGTACGAGCAGCCGGTGCAGATCGCAAGTCCTGGTTATGCGACCACTGACCCCAGGCAGACAAACTCTGAAGAGTATTGATAATGGCTGGGGTCATCCGTCTTGTGAAGACACTGCCCAGAAGAAGGCGATGGCAAACCAATTGTGTAGAAAAATTTGCCAAGAACAATCATAATTGTGGGAGACACATTATGATCACCCAACATGGCACGTAATGATATATTTATGACTTGGATAAAAATGTGGATGGGAGGGTTTGTTTGCTGACAAAGGGAGGTGCCATTGTAGATAAAAATTCAGAGTTCAAAGTCAATTTATTATCAAAGTGCATAAACATCCCTGTGACTCATCTTCTTGCAGGTATTCGTAGTAAATAAGAAGAAATGCAATAGAAATATAGAAAACCTACAGCATAATATGGCCCACAAAGCTGTGCCGAACATGTCCTTACATTAGAAGTTACCTAGGGTTACCCATAGCCCTCTATTTTTCTGAGCTCCATGTACCTGTCCAGGAGTCTCTTAAAGGATCCTATTGTATCCACCTCCACCACCGTCACTGGCAGCCCATTCACACACTCAGCACTCTCTGCATAAAAAACTTACCCGCTGACATTTCCTCTGTACC